>NW_011246915.1:0-447 GCF_000146605.3 Meleagris gallopavo
GGGCTGCTCCCAAGGGCTTCTACGCCCAGTTTTGTACAAGCATCTGGGTTTCCCCTTCATCAGGGACATCAATAGTGGGGTTGAGTGCACCCTAAGGACACCAAGCTGTGGGCTGCAGTGACACAGCAGAGGGACGGGATGCCATCCACAGAGACCTCAACAGGCTGAGCAGTGGGCACAAATCCAAGTGCAGGGTCAGTAGCTGGGATGAGGGAACAGCCACCACCAAAACATGCTAGGGGATGAAAGGACTGAGCGTAGTCCTGCTCCATAAGGCCTGGGAGTACTGGTGGGTGGGAGCTGGACACAAGCCAGCAGTGGGCCCTTCCAGCCCAGAAAGCCAACCGTATCCTGGGCTGCATCCAAAGATGCGCAGTCAGCGGGCCAAGGGAGGAGATCCCATCCCTCTGCTCTGCGCTGTGAGGCCTCACCTGCAGTGCTGCGTCC
>NW_011246916.1:0-490 GCF_000146605.3 Meleagris gallopavo
CTCCCCATGCTGACCATCCACAGCTAGATCAAGTTGCTCAGAGTCTGAGCCAGGCTCACCTTGAAAGGCAACCTGTGCCACTGCCTCAGCACCCTCACTGTAGAAGACATTTTCCTTAGATTTCACCTCCATTTTCCCTTGTTCTTTCCTTGAGGTATTGAAAGGCTGTTACCAGGTTCCCTTGGAGCCTTCACTTCTCCAGGAGGCTGAACAGCCCAGCTCTCCTTGCTTACAGGAGAGGGGTTCCATCCTTGGGTTCGTGTTTGTGGCTGTACTCTGGATGCACTCGCACAGCTCCATGTCTCCCTGCACTGAGGACTTCCACATCTGGACGCAGCACTGCAGGTGAGGCCTGACCAGCGCAGAGCAGAGGGATGGGGATCTCCTCCCTTGGCCCGCTGACTGCGCATCTTTGGATGCAGCCCAGGATACGGTTGGCTTTCTGGGCTGGAAGGGCCCATTGCTGGCTTGTGTCCAGCTCCCACCCACC
>NW_011246917.1:0-479 GCF_000146605.3 Meleagris gallopavo
CACTTGAAAACCATTTCCCCTTGTCCTATTGCTATCCACCCTCCTAAACAGCCGTTGCCCCCTCCTGCTTATGCGCTCCCTTTGAGTCTTGGAAGGCTGTCATGAGCTATCTCCAGAGCTTTCTCTTCTCCCACAGAAACAATCCCAGTTCCGTCAACATTTCTTTCTAAGAGAGGTGCTCCAACCCTCTGATCATCTTCGTGGCCCTTCTCTGGACCTGCTCCAAAAGCTCCACATCATTCCTGTGCTGGAGCCCCAGGCCTGGACGCAGTGCTGCACATGGGGCCGCACCAGAGCCGAGTCGAGGGGGGACAATCACCTCCCTCTCCCTGCTGGTCGCTCCTCTTTGAATGCAGCCCAGGATCTACTTGGCCTTCTGGGCTGCAAGTGCACACTACTGGCTTATGTCCAGCTCTTTGTCCACCAGGATCCCCGAGTCCTCCGCAGGCTGCTCCAAGGGCTTCTACGCCCAGTTGTAC
>NW_011246918.1:0-341 GCF_000146605.3 Meleagris gallopavo
CTTCCCTGTTCGTCAGTAGGAGAGAGTGCGTACTCTGCTCCGGAGACGGTGGTGAGCGGGCGCTCGCGAGCTGGGTTGACCGGCCGGCCGAACAGAGAGGGGATCGGCGGCGGCGGCGGCGGCGGCTTTCTCGGGCGGCGGTTCTTTTCCTGGATCCGGTCGCCTCGGTTTGTCCTTCGCGCCCCGTCCCGCCGCTCGGTGGTATCCTAAGGCGGTCTCTCGGGCGAGCAGCGAAAAAAAGCCGGGCAAGGCGAGCGAGAACGCGCGTAAGGGAAGCCGGCTCCCGCGCCGCCAGGGCGAACCCTAGAAGGCGAGAGAGATGAGCCGAGCGGGAGGAAGCC
>NW_011246919.1:0-468 GCF_000146605.3 Meleagris gallopavo
CACTTACAGTATATTGATGACATCATCGTGTGGGGCAACACAGCAAAGGAAGTTTTTGAGAAAGGAGAGCAAATAATCCAGATCCTTCTGCGTGCTGGTTTCGCTATTAAGCAAAGCAAAGTGAAAGGGCCTGCCCAGGAAATTCAGTTCCTAGGTATAAAGTGGCAAGATGGCCGTCGTCACATCCCAACAGATGTGATCAACAAAATCAGTGCCATGTCTCCACCCACTAATAAGAAAGAGACACAATCGTTCCTGGGTGTAGTGGGTTTTTGGAGAATGCATGTTCCAAACTACAGCCTCATTGTAAGCCCCCTTTATCAGGTGACACGGAAGAAGAATGATTTTATGTGGGGTCCTGAGCAGCAGCAGGCTTTTGAGCAGATTAAACAAGAGATAGCCCGTGCTGTGGCCCTGGGGCCAGTACGGATGGAACAGGATGCGAAGAACATCCTCTACACTGCTGCT
>NW_011246920.1:0-449 GCF_000146605.3 Meleagris gallopavo
AAGATCACAGCCCTGAAAGAAAAAAGAAACCACTTACCCCATTCCAAGGACCAATACTCCCCCACACTCTCAAGTGAAGGAAGCAGCTTCCAGGTCCAAATACCTACCAGCCCTTAAGTACGCTCAGGGTTCCCTGCTAAAAAAGAGAGAGACCAGCTCCACAATGGAGGAGAAAAAAAGAAAAAAAAATACACTCACTCCATCACCAAAGAACAAGGCATACTCCAAAGGAAGCACTCCCCAGGTTCAGATGCTGCCCCTACTCTTCCCAGCCCTTCAATGGGATCAGGGAGGGGTGGAGCCTGGCTCTGCCCCACTCCACAGCCAAACTGCCCCCAGCTGTGCTTGCAGGGCTGCACCCCGCCCAGGTGCAGGTTCCACAAAACAGGAGGGCAAGGGAATGCCCAGGCAAAGGCAAGGGCCAAGAGAACATGGAAGGAATGCCAAGG
>NW_011246921.1:0-489 GCF_000146605.3 Meleagris gallopavo
CCACAGTCCCTCCTGTGCAGTATGAATGCCGATCGCTAACCTGTGCCTAATGTCTTCACACTCCTCTCCAGAGCCGGTAGGCAATCCCTGGCAGCCGAAACAGATACCAGTCTCCCCACAAATCTATGAGCAAGCAGATTATCAGGCTTTGCGTAAGGGGGTGGCGCAGGATGTCAGACACGCTGAAGGCCTCTTGCTCGGTGCGCGGGGACTGCTGCTTTGGGCCCTCTGGAACAACAGACTCGCTGGCCCTGGACGGGACCCATTTGGGGTGTGGAGAAAGGCCAATCCAGAAGGGCCAGTTGGAGGCACGGCGCTCAGCATTGATGGGCAGCCTCTCCTCAGGACGCACAAGTTTTGGATCTCCATTTCCAGGACAGGTGCTTAGTCCAATCCAGCAGAGCCAGTTGGAGGTCTGTGTGTTGGTGTGAACCGGGCTCTGCTCCTCATGAAGACGTTGTTCTCTTCCGTCTCGATCTTGGTGGAGCT
>NW_011246922.1:0-444 GCF_000146605.3 Meleagris gallopavo
TCCTCACAAACAGAGGGGAATACGCTTAGGAAAGGAAAAAGCACTTCCAAGAACAGAAACAGAAGGGGAAAAAAATCAACACCACTGAAAAATAGCCCAATGCATTGCAATGCAGAAGGAGCAGGAAACCAAGGCAGAAACCACGAGAAAAAAACGAACACGGAAAACCAACCGAGGAAACCAACATCAACCCATGCAGCAGAAGCCTCTGCAGCAACATGAAAAAGCAAAGAATACACGGTCATGGCGAAGCACCGATGACCACCGAGTCTGCAGGAGGCCAACATCTTGGCATCCGTGCCCGGGAGGAGGAAAGGGTAGCTACTGGGCATGCTGCTGCCTCCACCACACACGCACCTTCAGGGTCGCCAGCCCAGAAGGAGGTCTGTCCCTGCCAGCTGGAACAAAACACCTCTCTGGAGGAAGGCAAAGCACTGCCAGTCA
>NW_011246923.1:0-560 GCF_000146605.3 Meleagris gallopavo
GTTTCTCCCGGGCCGTCCTCCTCGTGGAGGACGTGGCTTTTGTTCCCATCCCCGATCTTGGTGGGGCAGGTGGTTAGACCAAGCCGGGAGAGCCAGCTGGAGGCCTGGCACTCGATCTCTAAGGGTTGCTGCTCCTCGGGAAGGAGCAGCTTTTTGTCCCAATTCCGGGCCCAGCTGAGACAGCTGGCAAAGTCAGGAATTGGAGACATGAAGGCAAGTAAGATCAGGAAGAGAGTCAGGCTGACCTTCATCCTGTTCTCTCCCACGGACCACTCTCAACACACAAGTGGCTGTCACCCAGAGCGGAGCTCCAGCAGTGACCTCCAGGACGGAGTGACCGCCCCACGTGTCTGAGCTGAGGGAGGCTGCCAGCGTGACTTCATAAAGACTGGAGTCCTGCCCCGCCCTGTGATGTCACAATGCCTTTCCCGGTGCGGGTGCAGCCGTGCACCCAGCTTGGGGGCTGGGGACCCTACCCCCAAATCCCACCTCCCTGTTCCACCTCCCCTTTTTCCTAACTCCGCCTCGCACTCTGTAATTTCATGAGCACACGAGGTCAT
>NW_011246924.1:0-441 GCF_000146605.3 Meleagris gallopavo
GTACCATTTGGCTGCCTTTGACTCCAATTCATATTGGAGTTCTAACATAATCTGGCACAGCAGCACTCAAATGGGGGTGTGACTTCATTCAGGCCACGGTAGTCCACCGTCAGCCTCCATTACTCCACTGGCTTTACGCACTGGCCATATGGGGCTGTTAAAAAGGTGAGTGAGTCTTGCTAATCACTCCCTGATTCTCTAGTTGGTGAATCAGCTTCTGAATGGGGAGCAAGGAATCCCTGTTGGTGCGGTACTGCCGTCTGTGCACCGTTTTTGAGCAATCGGTACTTGTTGCTCTTTCACTCGTAGCAACCCCAGGCAGATGGATCTTCTGACAGGCCAGGCAAAATGACAACTGACTTAACACCTTCTGTGTCTACAGCAGCTATTCCAAAGGCCCATCGATACCCTTGGGATCCTTAAAATACTCCCTTCTGAGGT
>NW_011246925.1:0-387 GCF_000146605.3 Meleagris gallopavo
GGATAGTAGAGAAGCTCGCCAACTGGGTGGCATTGCCAGGGACTCAGCCATTGACAGAGGTATTAGTACATGCCAGAACCAGGCCTTTACCCTCTGGAAGCGGATGTTGTTAGCTGTAAAAGAAGATACCCCTTCAAAGATGATCTGATGCCTGAGAAAAGAAATGGGCTGATATGGAAGAAGGCATCTGTTATTTAAGAGAATATGCTGTGGTGGAAATGCTACATAGCCCCCGATTTCCATTCCTGACGAGCCAGACCAAGAGCATGATCCCGAGAGAGTCAGGTGTACACCAAACATGTGGCGTACATTCACAAAGACCGCACCAGAAGGTACGCCAGCACATTTGCAGCAATGTATGGCAGAGGGAAGAAGACCCTTATAAGT
>NW_011246926.1:0-518 GCF_000146605.3 Meleagris gallopavo
TTTTTACCGTTAAATACTCTGCTATTCGAATTGAACCAATCGATATTCTAAGAACAGTCTTCAAAGACTTGCTTTGAGACTGGTGAATGCAACTGGGGATTATTGTTCCCGTCCAGGATTTCACCACATCATTAGGATCATATTTTAGCTAGTTCCCCTAAATGTACAGGCTTCTTGTGTGTGTGTGGATGTCACTGGAACAAGATGCATAAATAGAGCTGATAAGCCAATAACAAAGCACTTCTTAGTTTTAAAAGCGGAAGGGGGATGGTGGGGCTAAAATGAACATTAAAGTGGGTAAATTTTATCTTCAGGCTTATGTCATCATGAAATAAGAATGTATAACTGAGACCAAAAAATTTCCTTTACACTTTACAAATGACTGAGCAATAAAAAGTAATTCAGAGCTGGATGAAGTGAATTCTGATTATTTAGATGTTTCTTTTAATAAACAAGAGTAAAGAGATAGTTGTTTGTGGTAGGAACACAATCTTATTTTCTTTAGTGATAAGGCTCAG
>NW_011246927.1:0-477 GCF_000146605.3 Meleagris gallopavo
TTTTCCTCGTACCCAGTCTGACAGGAGCATAGCCAAGAATCATCTCCTGTTTCCCCTCCTCAGAGGGAGAAGAGACTTCACTGCAGAGAGCTCTTCTACATTTCTTTCTTCTTACATCTTCTACAAGTAAACACTAGAACAAAGGTTTTATGATGCAGGATTTGTATACAAGATGTGAGTTTGCATACAAATCAGTTGATTGTGAGAAGCTACAGGTTAACAAGGGGAAACAGGAACCCAAGAGTCTCCTTTCCCATCAGAGGACAAGCATTCCCAGCAAAGTTTTGCCAGCATCCTTAGAGAGGAGACGAGACTGCATCATAAATGATGCTGTGAGGCATTATTCATACTGATAGCAGAAACTTCGAAGTGTAAAGAGAGGGAACTTTGTTGTGCCCAAAACATCTATTCAAATAGAAAACCCATTTTGAGAAATGAGTGGAAATCAGACAAGGATAGTCTATCTGTACACTCTGG
>NW_011246928.1:0-534 GCF_000146605.3 Meleagris gallopavo
TTGGAGGACGAGGGTTCCCTTATCACCTGGAAGACTTTGATGCATATCCCTGTCTGCCCCAGAAATCCAATCTCACTAAAAAGACTCAGATGGGAGCACCGTGGTACCAAAGTGATGCTGATGTTTTTAATTTGTTTAAAGTGAGGCTCTTCGCTTGTATCAAACTTCTCCTGAACCAGTGATTGCCACTATGCCATTCTGAATGCCTACAACTATTTAGTCTTAGTAAACTTCAGCTTCCCTGTCATTCATTGCTACAAGTTATCTGTGTCATGTTTTAATCCAGTGCACCTGCACTCACTTGGGGATTATGGGGGAAAGTTAAAAATTTTAGGGAGTAAGGACAGTGCATTCCTCATGCACTGCCCAGAGTCGTAGAATAATAGAATGGCATGGAAGGAACTTTAAAGATCACCTAGTTCCTACCTCTTTGCCATGGTTACCAATCACTGGATCAGGCTGCCCGGGGCCCCATCCAACTTGGCTTGACATGGGACATCCACAATTCTAGGCAATCTGTTTTAGAGCCTCACC
>NW_011246929.1:0-489 GCF_000146605.3 Meleagris gallopavo
TAGCTCATGACAGCCTTCCAAGACTCCGAAGGGAGTAGCATAAGCAGGAGGGGGCAACGGCTGTTTGAGGACGGGTGGATAGCGATAGGACAAGGGGAAATGGTTTTGAAGTGAGACAGGGGAGGTTTAGGTTGGTTATTAGGAGGAAGCTTTTCACGCACAGGGTGGTGACGCACTGGAATGTGTGCTTGAGAGTCACTTCCAGGACGATCTGCTCCATGATCCGTGACCAGCACAGAGGTGAGACTGACATGCTGGTAGTTCCCCGCGTCACACTTTCTATCCTTCCTAAGAGGTGTGCTGTCACCTTTTTTCTCCTCAGCAGGGACTTGACCTGACTGCCTCGACTTCTGAAATACCATGGAGAGTGGCTCGGTGACTGCAGCGGTGAATTCCCTCGGAACTCTGGGACTCATCTCGTCAGGACCCAAAGACTCCTGGATGTTTGGGTCCTCAGGTGGTCCAGAACCTGATCTCCCATGGCAGTGT
>NW_011246930.1:0-515 GCF_000146605.3 Meleagris gallopavo
GCTGTATCGGGTTTGGAGGCACGTTCCTAGGGAGAACAGAGGATGCTGGGGTAGGGGAAAAGAGGCACTGGTGGTTGTGAGGTACCCACAGACTGCTGTGCCTCAGGGGGAAGAGAGAACATTTTGACTGGGAGCCCATGTCCCATTGAGGTAATGCAGCGTCCCCCAGAGTACACGGGGAGGTGCTGTGAGTCCTGGAGCATGCTGGGAAGCATCCGGGGCACACTGGGAATTCTCAGCTGGGCCAGTTCTGCAAAGATCCTGTGCACATCAGCTTCACAGAGTAGGCTCACACCAAGGAGCCTTCCCAGAAAGGGAAAACGGCGGCAAAAACACCACAGAAAGATCTGTTGGGAAAGGGAGTGAGGCCCTGAGGCACGGCACCTCAGACTCCCTAGTCTGTTTCATCCCTCTGATTATTATTGCTGACTGGTAGTTCAGGCCAGCAGCCATGAAGTCGCTGCGCTGTTGAACGAGACTCTGCTGCTATCTGTCACATGGAACATTCAGAAAGC
>NW_011246931.1:0-598 GCF_000146605.3 Meleagris gallopavo
CAACATAGTAAATACTGTTAATAAAATAACTAGTAGTCAAGTAAAATTTGGAACTATAATATAAGGTGATGTGAGAAAAATAGCATGCTATGCTAATTATACAGGAAGTAGCAATAAAAGAGCAATTAAAATATATATATATATATTTAATGACTTTTGACTAGTCAGAAGTCTGAAAGTAGAGAGAAATCCACTTAGGAATGCTAAACATACAAAACTGACAAAAGCTACACCTGCTATACCAGAGAGTACAATATGCTTTTCAAGAAATACTTGCTAAATGAAGAGGGAGTCAGTGGAAAAAAAGTGGGACAATGGATGGCTTTCTGATGAGGCATCTAATTAATAGCATAGCCAGTTAAGAAAATACAGGCAAAAAAATAAAACAAACAAACAAACAAAACAAAAAAACAACAATTGATTTAAGGAAGTTAAAAAAAAATGGCTGAAACATAAATGTTAATGGTAAGCTTAAACAAATAAATTTCTCTAGAAAAACTGTTTTCTGGAATGCTTAGTGAGCATTGAACACTTAGTGACTCTCTGAAACCTGCTGGTCAGAGTATAATCAAGTCATTGTGGTGTGCACAGTAGATTG
>NW_011246932.1:0-453 GCF_000146605.3 Meleagris gallopavo
TTAGAATGGGTTGAGTGATTCCTGCTTGATTTCAGAGCTGTGAGCTCTGCTTTTCTGGAGGATCTCAAGCTGGATGGCTGTAATTAATAGGGCTATGTGCTAATTGCATCCATGCTGTGGGTGTTTTTTAAGGGCATTGTGTGCATCCTCGTTGTGTTTTAAATGATGTTCTGCGTCTCTTCTGATTTCATTTTGCAGCCTGATGGAGTTGAAGGATTGCCTGGGCTCCTCCAGTCAGTGGTGTGAGATGTGTCCAGCAGGTAATGAACATCATGCACCCCATGTTGGTGCGCTGCTTGTATGCAGGTAGGTTTGCGATGTGATCCGACTGCCCCATGCTGACCATCCACAGCTAGATCAAGTTGCTCAGAGTCTGAGCCAGGCTCACCTTGAAAGGGCCAGCACATCCACCATGTCTCTGGCAACCTGTGCCACTGCCTCAGCACCCTCACG
>NW_011246933.1:0-470 GCF_000146605.3 Meleagris gallopavo
GGTTTTGTTATCTGTGCATAACTCAGCACAACAGTACCTGTTCTGCAAGCTCCAGAACCAGAGGGCTGCTGGAGAAGTAGTATATGTGATGTAGTAGTAAAATCTCCCATCTCCAAGATGTACTGGTTCTTCTCTACATGAGGAAATCCTCATTAGCAGTAGCTTGTACATTTTTCAGAAGCACAAACCTGTTCTGCATTTACCATACAATGTACAAGCACATCTGTCTGACATTTCCAAGACTCAAATTTTACCTCTCACACCCAGGAAGCAGAAACCAGCTTCTGATTTATCAGCCAGATCCCATTGGTGAAAGCTGAGAATACACTAAAAGGCAAAAGGCTACAAGACACCTCCCTCAGTCTTCACACAGACTTTATTGAGGAAAGTTGCTTCCCTTCTTCTGCCCCCATAGGGAACAAACTATACCTGAGAACAATAGCAAATATTTCCATGAAAACTTCAGTCCC
>NW_011246934.1:0-530 GCF_000146605.3 Meleagris gallopavo
GGGAGAGTGCACTCCAGGCTTTGATAGGAATTAGAACAGTGTAGAAAAATTGAAAATTTCCCCTTTCCCGATATAATATGTATCCCCTTGGATAAGTCCCACTGAGACAAGGAGAAATAGGATATGTAAAACCTCTCCTTACCAGTGGTGAAGTGAGGAGTTCTAAAAGGGAAATGAAGTCTCTGATTAAGGATCCTATTGGACTAGTAGAGCAGTTTGATCCTGGAGGGAAATGATGTCTATTCTAAGCATGCTCTTCAGTAGAGAAGAACAGGGAATGATTAGGCAGGCTACCATACAGGAGTGGGAGAAAAGGCATAGGATAAATATGAGGGACATGTGAGATATAATAATAGTGGGAATTAAGGAAGCAGTACTCAAGACTCAGAACTTTACTAAAAGCTTTTGACGTTCAGCAAAGTAACCATGAAACCCCGAGTGAATTTCTGGAGAGACTTGGAGACAGGAAGCAAAGGAATTCAGAGATGGATCCTGATGATTCCTGTAGTTAAAGGGCTCTTAAAGGTCAA
>NW_011246935.1:0-432 GCF_000146605.3 Meleagris gallopavo
AAATATTAAAGGTGGAGGAGGAAGGTAAAGAGGAACTGAAGGAGACAGCTAAAAAAACCCAACAAAAAATAACAAAAAAGACAGTTGATCACAGCTTTTGTACTTGTGATTTAGTGTGGTAACAAGCTGCAGGATTTGGATAGCTGACTACCTGGCTGTGCACAAAAACGGGAATGGTCAGATATCTATACTCTTATCGCTGTATCTACAGTTAATTGTACTTGAAATTAGATTCCTGTCGCAAAGCTGCAGGCCCAAGATGAGAGACTGTCTTCAGACCTATTAAAAAAATGCTCTCAAATAAAACTTCTGAAAAACATTTTTGCATGAGTATTTTGGAAATGAGGATAAAAAGAAGCACTGGAACATGAAAGAAAGAGAGACTATGTATATATTTAAAATGCTCGTTCTTCTGCATCTTGAATCCTTTTT
>NW_011246936.1:0-475 GCF_000146605.3 Meleagris gallopavo
GGCTGCCTGATTCTAAGTCCTCCTCCAAGAGGCTCGGCTGCTCCTCAGCGATGCCGACCTGCTCCTCATGGAGGTGCTGCTGTCCGGGCACTCGGGCTGCGCTTGGGGTGGGCTGCACTGGAAAGACACCGGGTCACAATCCAGGCTGGGGACTGCGATGTCTGCTGGGCTCAGGTCAGAAAGGCGCACTTCGTCACCCTCGAGGAGGTGCTGTACTTTTCAAAGACTTGGTTATCCTCGCCTGCAAAAGATAATGTCAGAATCACCATTTTGCTTCTGTGGTGACGGATGGAGGAGTTTTGTGCCGGCACCCACAGCACGTGGTCCCCAGGCTGCCGGCGGCACGGCAGGACGCTCCCCTCCCTCCCATCGCCCCTCAGCTCCCGCATCCTCCCCGTTATCTGCCTGAGGACACAGAGACCCCGCAGAGCGATCTGGACGCGGGCTCGGCCTCGCTGCGGTCCCCGCGTCCCCG
>NW_011246937.1:0-407 GCF_000146605.3 Meleagris gallopavo
CATCCATGCGGTGGGTGTTTTAAGGCGATTGTGTGCATCCTTGTTGTGTTGTAATGATGTTCTGCGTCTCTTCTGATTTCTATTTTGTCAGCCTGATGGAGTTGAAGGATTGCCTGGGCTCCTCCAGTCAGTGGTGTGAGATGTGTCCAGCAGGTAATGAACACGATGCACCCCATGTTGGTGCGCTGCTTGTATGCAGGTAGGTTTGCGATGTGATCCGACTCCCCCATGCTGACCATCCACAGCTAGATCAAGTTGCTCAGAGTCTGAGCCAGGCTCACCTTGAAAGGGCCAGCACATCCACCATGTCTCTGGCAACCTGTGCCACTGCCTCAGCACCCTCACTGTACAAGACATTTTCCTTAGATTTCACCTCCATTTTCCCTTGTTCTTTCCTTTAGGTATTG
>NW_011246938.1:0-486 GCF_000146605.3 Meleagris gallopavo
GTTTCTCCCGAATGCCGCTTTCAGCCGTCAGGCAGCGGTCTCGTGTTTCTCGCTTGCCGAGAACGGGCCACTTCAGCCGGCTGCTTTTCTCCGACGAGTGAGCGGGCTCCTGTGCGCACATCGGAAAGGAGCGGCTTGCACTTCGCCTTGGCTACATGCAGAACGCACTACGCCTAGCTCTGAATACTATGTCTCTGCCTTTATTTCGAGCCACAATTCATTCTAGTCAGGTTTTCCACTGCTACACATCTGCATTCAGACAGGAAAAGAGTGGAAGGGAAAACCCTCTCTAATAAGGCATTTGCAAGTTCGAGGAGCGACAGCTGTAGTGCTCTCAGGGAGAGCGTTTCAGAAAGTGGGGAGAGATGCCTTTCAGGACTGCGGAGAAAAACCCCCCACTCGCAGGTAGTGCAGGACGCTGAATTCGCACTTGTCGGCATCGGAATCGCACTCCTTCGCTCTCACGCGTAGAAAGCGGCATTCGCG
>NW_011246939.1:0-391 GCF_000146605.3 Meleagris gallopavo
CAGGCTGCAAATGAATCAGAAGAGACGCAGAACATAATTTACAACACAACAAGGATGCACACAATGCCCTTAAAACACCCACCGCATGGATGCAATTAGCACATAGCCCTATTAATAACAGCCATCCAGCTTGAGATCCTCCAGAAAAGCAGAGCTCACAGCTCTGAAATCAAGCAGGAATCACTCACCCCATTCTAAGGGCTCACCCCACACCCCAAAGGAAGCAGTCTCCAGATTCAGATGCTGCTCTTACACCTACCAGCCCTTCAGTGGCACTTGGGGATCCCCAAAAGAGAAGATCACAGCCCTGAAAGGAAAAAGAACCACTTACCCCATTCCAAGGACAAATACTCCTCCACACTCTCAAGTGAAGGAAGCAGCTTCCAGGTCC
>NW_011246940.1:0-386 GCF_000146605.3 Meleagris gallopavo
AGAAGATATGAAGGAGTGGCATAAACAACCTACTCCTGTACTTCAAGCACGGGTAAGAGAGTTACAAGACAAATCAACCACCAAGGTGAACTTCTCTAAAAAGGTGATTGCTCCAGTTGCTGCAGACAGTGAAGGTAACAAATAGAGGGGCCCTGCCCCCAGCCAGGGGGGGAAGGGATAATAGAGTTTATTGGACTGTGTGGATTAGATGGCCTGGCACATCAGAATCACGAAAATAATAAGGCCCTGGTGGATACTGGTGCACAGTGCACTCTAATGCCCTCGAGTCACCAAGGGACAAAATCATTTATATCATGGGGTGGACTGGAGGTTCCCAAGAGCTAACTATGTTGGAGGCCGAAATCAGCCTCACTGGTAAAGACTGG
>NW_011246941.1:0-347 GCF_000146605.3 Meleagris gallopavo
GGTGAAAAGCTGGTTGCTTCATGTAAAAGGATCCAAGCATAACAGAGAAAATAGGACTAGAAAACTGTTAGAGGAACTTCAGGAACTGCCTCTCTTTCATCACTGTCAAAATCAGAGATATTTTTTCCCCAATTATAGTGAGAAAACACGCTTTGAAGGCTTTTTCTGTGATTTGAAAATGTGTGTGTGTGTGTGTGTGTATGGAGACATGCTACAAAGTAGTTAATAAAAAGAATCTACTAAATATATATTTGTTTTACTCCCATAGATGTATGTACTAAACTTTAATTAACCTAAAAAGCTAATAAATTCACTTATTACATACAGTTAAGAGCTAGGCAAGTATC
>NW_011246942.1:0-496 GCF_000146605.3 Meleagris gallopavo
CTTTATTTCGAGCGACAATTGGTCTTAGTGTGGTTCTCCATTGCTACACTTGTGCATTCAGAGAGGAAAAGAGTGGAAGGGAAAAGCCTCTCTAATAAGGCACCTGGAAACTGGAGGAGCGACAGATGTTGTGCTCTCAGGGAGAGCGTGACAGAAAGTGGGGAGCGATCCTTTCTGGACGGCGGAGAAAAAACCCCCGCTCGGAGGTAGTGCAGCAGGCTGAATTCGCACCTTCTCGGCTTCGGAATAGCACGCCTTCGCTCTCAGGGCTAGAAAGAGGCATTCGCGATGTAGCGCTACACCGATTTCTCAGCGGCTTTAAACTGGAACTTTAGCCGCCATGTGCAGTGGCAGAATCCCGCACGCTGTGCTGCGTCCGAAGTGCATTGCACTTGTTGTAGTCTGGCAGAACGTTTCGTGTGCGCTTCCGTGTGATGACCTCTACCTTACAATCACCAATATCACTTAAATCAGCAATATCACATTACCGTCAGAA
>NW_011246943.1:0-657 GCF_000146605.3 Meleagris gallopavo
GTTACAATAAATGACTCGATTCACAGAATCACAGAATCCCTATGGTTGGCAAAGACCTCTAAGATCACCAAGTCCCACCCCCCAACCCCCACCTGCCCACGTCCCTCAGTGCCACATCCCCACGGTTCTGGAACTTCCACGGACGCTGACTCCCCCGGCTCGCCGGGCAGCTGTGCCAGTGCCCGACCGCTCTTTCAGCAAAGATGTTCTTCCTAAGATCCAACGGGGACCTCCCCTGGTGCAACTTGAGGCCGTTCCCCCTCGTCCCATCGCGGTTACCTGGGAGAAGAGGCCGACCCCCTCTTTACCTCACTACAACCTCTTTCAGAGAGCTGTACGGAGAGGTGAGGCCTCCCCTGAGCCTCCTCTCGACTGAACATCTCCAGTTCTCTCTGCCGCTCCTCATGGGACTTTTGTTCCAGACCCCTTCCTGCCCCGTTGCTCTTCCGTGGACACACTGCAGGGCCTCCATGTCTCTCTTGTAGTTAGGAGCCCCAGAACTGAACACAGTACTGTAGGCATGTCATCACCAGTGCTGAGAGTACTTTATGCTAGCTTGAGAGCTTTAAATTGGGTATTGAAGAGGAAGAATGCAGGAGTTGGGGGTGTCGAGCAACGTCTCGGCTGAAGTGCATCTGCGGCATCGCACGCAGCATG
>NW_011246944.1:0-360 GCF_000146605.3 Meleagris gallopavo
AGTTTTTGGTGAGAAAACTGGCATTTCTGGTACAAAACGTCACATTTTTGGGAGAAACTGGTATTTGTGGTGGAAAATGTCGTTATTTTTGTGATAAAACTGTCACTTGTTGGAGAAAATACCATATTTTTCGGGAGAAAGCTGCCATTTCTGAGAGTTAAATGCCGTATTTCCGGGAGAAAACTGGTATTTCTGGTAGAAAACGCTGTATTTTGTTGTGAGAGAACTGGTATTTCTGTTCCGAAATGTCATATTTCATGGAGAAATCTGCTATTTCTGGAAGAAAACGTGATATTTCAGGGGAGAATACTGCAATTTCTGGGTGAAAATGGCGTATTTTGGGGGGAAACTGCCGTTTCT
>NW_011246945.1:0-512 GCF_000146605.3 Meleagris gallopavo
GGAGGTGGAACAGGGAGGTGGGATTTGGGGGTAGGGTCCCCAGCCCCAAGCTGGGCGCACGGCTGCACCCGCACCGGGAAAGGCATTGTGACATCACAGGGCGGGGCAGGACTTCAGTCTTTCTTAAGTCACGCTGGCAGCCTCCCCCAGCTCAGACACTTGGGGCAGTCGCTCCGTCCTGGTGGTCACTGCTGGAGCTCTGCTCTGGGTGACAGCCACTTTGTGTGTTGAGAGTGGTCCGTGGGAGAGAACAGGATGAAGGTCAGCCTGAATCTCTTCCTGATCTTACTTGCTTTCATGTCTCCAATTCCTGACTTTGCCAGCTGTCTCAGCTGGGCCCGGAATTGGGACAAAAAGCTGCTCCTTCCCGAGGAGCAGCATCCCTTAGAGACCAAGTGCCAGACCTCCAGCTGGCTCTCCCGGCTTGGTCTAACCACCTGCCCCATCCAAGATCGAGGATGGGAACAAAAGCCACGTCCTTCACAACGAGCGCAGACCGATTGAGACCAAGA
>NW_011246946.1:0-333 GCF_000146605.3 Meleagris gallopavo
AGAGGAGACGAAGGCGGTACAGTTAGAGGAGAGGAGAGGAGAGGAGAGGAGAGAGAGAGAGAGAGAGAGAGAGAGAGAGAGAGAGAGAGAGAGAGAGAGAGAGAGAGAGAGAGAGAGAGAGAGAGAGAGAGAGAGAGAGAGAGAGAGAGAGAGAGAGAGAGAGAGAGAGAGAGAGAGAGAGAGAGAGAGAGAGAGAGAGAGAGAGAGAGAGAGAGAGAGAGAGAGAGAGAGAGAGAGAGAGAGAGAGAGAGTAGAGAGAGAGAGAGAGAGAGAGAGAGAGAGAGAGAGAGAGAGAGAGAGAGAGAGAGAGAGAGAGAGAGAGAGAGAGAGAGA
>NW_011246947.1:0-644 GCF_000146605.3 Meleagris gallopavo
GGGAGAGCTGCTCCTAACTCGCACAGCGTCAGGAAGAAGTGCTGCAGCGAGAGGCCGAACTGATACGTGATCAGTAGTTTCCAGGAATTGGGATCCACGTTCCTTACGTTCCGAGAACCCAGCAGCACGCGGCCCCCCTCGCGCGTGCGCAGTGAGCGGTGAGGGTCTCCTCCTGGTGGCCGTGGGATGCAGAATCCTCATCTTCCCCGCGGAGGCTCGCAGTCTTTCTCCCTGTTCACTTCTGACCCTGCGGGAGGGGCAGCCCCCCAGCCCCGTTTCAGCTCGCCCTGCGGACATCGAATCGCCTCGCTGCCAGGCGTCCTCGGGCTGTTCTCCAACCCTTCTGTTTGCGGCCTTCGGCCCCTCATTATCCCACACCCGGAGTCTGCCATCCCTTATTTTCTGTCATTCTTGCTCCTATAAGCTGTCTCTAACTCCTCCCTCTCCCCCCAGCCTTAGTCCCTGCGAAGCCCTTTCCTCGCGTTTTACTACGGGCCCTTCTCGCCCTTCAGCACCGGCCCGCACCGCCGTACCGGACAACCGCGCAGCAGGCGCGGGCTGCGGCCCCGCAAGGCCTCCTGCCACGCCCCCGCCTCCGGCCTCTGCTATTGGCCGGCCCTGCCGGTTGGGTCATCTCATTGGCT
>NW_011246948.1:0-462 GCF_000146605.3 Meleagris gallopavo
TTAGCCAGATTCAATTCCAGACGGGATTTAGCCTTCCTCGTTGCATCCCTGCAGGCCCTGACTCCATTCCTATATTCTTCCCAAGTGGTCAGACCCTTTTTCCACATTTCATGGACCTTCTTCTTTCCTTCGAGCTTGCGCATGAGCTCCTTGCTCATCCACACAGGTCTCCTGCCACCTTTTCCCGATTTCCTGCTCACAGGGACGCACCGATCCTGAGCTTGGAAGAAGAGCTGTTTAAATGCTGACCAGCTCTCAGAGGCCCCCCTTACCTTCCATAGCCCACCTCATACCCCCACGTAGACCCCCCAAAGCCCCCACCGAAGCCCTCCCCAATGCTTCCTATAGGATTTGGGGGTGTGAGGATATGTATATGGGAAGAATATGGAATGGGGAGATTGGAAAATGGAATCTATATGGGGGTGGACATGGGATCAACATGGGATGATTGGGGATGGAAAT
>NW_011246949.1:0-469 GCF_000146605.3 Meleagris gallopavo
GGATAGATTGCTTTTATTTCTTGCTTTTATTTACATTTCAGGCACCAATTCCTGTGTTTTGGTCATGACAACGCCGTGCCAGCTTCTCCAGGATTCGGCTGAGGTAGAATTCCAACCGCCCACTGATTCTAGAACGTTGGGGTGGCATGGTGGAATCTTCTGGACCTGTGACCAGTGCTCTTGCCTCCCCACCCTGTCCATCATGGTGGAGCAGCCTGGTGGCCCCTATGATGTCATAAGCGGCTGGAATGAGGGCAGGAGCAGTGCGTGCTGCGTCCCTTCATTGGAGCGCTTGAGCTCTGCCTGAGTAGCTCGCTTGTTGCACTTGTGCACCAACTGAGTACCTTCGTTTTCGCATCCTCTTGTGCAGCATCTTGTAGGTAAGCTGAGACAGTGTGGGAGAGACGGGTGGGCAGTGGGGGTTGAGAAGTGCTGGCTGGCGGAGCTCACAGTATCACCTTATCTCCAT
>NW_011246950.1:0-376 GCF_000146605.3 Meleagris gallopavo
GAGGAAGGCAATAGAATGAAGCAGTGGAGAGGAGAGGAGAGGAGAGGAGAGGAGAGAGAGAGAGAGAGAGAGAGAGAGAGAGAGAGAGAGAGAGAGAGAGAGAGAGAGAGAGAGAGAGAGAGAGAGAGAGAGAGAGAGAGAGAGAGAGAGAGAGAGAGAGAGAGAGAGAGAGAGAGAGAGAGAGAGAGAGAGAGAGAGAGAGAGAGAGAGAGAGAGAGAGAGAGAGAGAGAGAGAGAGAGAGAGAGAGAGAGAGAGAGAGAGAGAGAGAGAGAGAGAGAGAGAGAGAGAGAGAGAGAGAGAGAGAGAGAGAGAGAGAGAGAGAGAGAGAGAGAGAGAGAGAGAGAGAGAGAGAGAGAGAGAGAGAGAGAGAGAGAG
>NW_011246951.1:0-407 GCF_000146605.3 Meleagris gallopavo
AGAACGCCATATGCATATTAGCATAGTTTAGAAACATAGTTACCGGATTACCTAACAAATACTTTCTCACAAAGCTACAATAGATGTTAAATGTTCTAAACAATGTGGGTACAGTGCTCTGAACTGGGAAACACGCTGTAAGCTTGTTCATTAGAGCAGCATGAGCGAAATACATGTAACAAACCGTCAGGGAGTCAGGGTCTTGACACAAAGCAGAGCTGTCCCACTCTGTGGGAATGTGAGGATGCCGTGTGCAGGCTCCAAGATGCTCCCTCCATCCTCCTTCCGAGCTGATCTCCATGCAAGGACAGATGGATGACCAGACAATGACCAGTGTAAAGGGGCACAAGTGTTAGGGGGGTAATTAAACGAATTAAGAGGTCCTGTTTATGTTTATGTTGTAAAGC
>NW_011246952.1:0-419 GCF_000146605.3 Meleagris gallopavo
GGCGGGGCAGGACTTCAGTCTTTCTTAAGTCACGCTGGCAGCCTCCCCCAGCTCAGACACTTGGGGCAGTCGCTCCGTCCTGGTGGTCACTGCTGGAGCTCTGCTCTGGGTGACAGCCACTTTGTGTGTTGAGAGTGGTCCGTGGGAGAGAACAGGATGAAGGTCAGCCTGAATCTCTTCCTGATCTTACTTGCTTTCATGTCTCCAATTCCTGACTTTGCCAGCTGTCTCAGCTGGCCCGGAATTGGGCAAAAAGCTGCTCCTTCCCGAGGAGCAGCATCCCTTAGAGACCAAGTGCCAGACCTCCAGCTGGCTCTCCCGGCTTGGTCTAACCACCTGCCCCATCAAGATCGAGGATGGGAACAAAAGCCACGTCCTTCACAACGAGCGCAGACCGATTGAGACCAAGAGCCAGCCCT
>NW_011246953.1:0-486 GCF_000146605.3 Meleagris gallopavo
AAATAATCTTCTGCTCCCTGCCCCTGAGAACTTAGATCCTGGCACCCATAGAATGAAATGGCCTTGGAAGGTGCAGGTAGGATCCAGGTGGTGTGGCCTACTTGCACCTTGGGGGAGATGGTTGGAGATGGGAGGCTCAGTAGTCCCTCCAGTAATAGGTACATGACCTACTGATGTTGTGGCCAACACTCCGATTTTCATTGCTAAAGGGACTCCCATCGTGTCCCTATGGCAGATCAGGACACCCCCTTTGGTGCCTGATATTATTATGCAGCCGCAAACATCCAGCCCAGAAAGTGTGGTACAGGCGGCCAGGACGTGCCCCTGTACAAGCGGAAGTGTTGACCCAGGATAGAAACACGGCCTGTATGTTGCCCTGGAGGGCAGACCTTCCCCTCTTGCTACCTCTGAAACATCTGTATTTCTCCCCGTGAGTCTTTGAGCCTTCAGGATCCCCGGAAGGATGAAATGTCATCAAAACGTTCC
>NW_011246954.1:0-493 GCF_000146605.3 Meleagris gallopavo
GCCTGCTGCTCTCCTGCTCTCAAGGAGGCTGCTTTCTACAAGAGGGAAAAGAGTCCTTATTCTCTCATGCACATTGGTGTTACAGGCTGACTTAGAGAGCTGTTCTGAAGATATCCTTGCTCTACTGACCCAATAACAAAGAAGGACACAAAACTCGCAGCTGCGGCGTCTTTTACCGCCTGCCGAGGAAAGATTCCTCAAACTTGAGCATCGCTCCACTTGCAGGCGAGGGGAGCAGGAGCTGAAAAGGACAGGGGGACATAAAATAAGGGAAAGACTTAACAGAGAGCAGATCTGGTGCGGACAGTGACACAAGCTGTGTCTCAACAGCACTGCCTTAGCGCACGCCTACATTAGGCACACCTACCTTGCAAGGGCCACACAGGAAGCTTGGGACACAGGCACCTATTGCTCCCCCCGAGTCCCCAACTCCATTGCTCAGCTGCTCCTCCATGTTCTGCAACAGAAAAGTCACAAGACGGAAATTCAATTC
>NW_011246955.1:0-396 GCF_000146605.3 Meleagris gallopavo
GAGGTGTGCTGTCACCTTTTTCTCCTCAGCAGGGACTTGACCTGACTGCCTCGACTTCTGAATTGAGACATGGAGAGTGGCTCGGTGACTGCAGCGGTGAATTCCCTCGGAACTCTGGGACTCATCTCGTCAGGACCCAAGGACTCCTGGATGTTTGGGTCCTCAGGTGGTCCAGAACCTGATCTCCCATGGCAGTGTGGGATGGGAAGGGTGTGTGGGACTGAGGAAGGAATGGCAGTCCCCACCTCACCAAGCAAGCAAAGATGAGGGCTGTGCATAATGAGCAGTTATCAGACAAGATGGAAGCCAAAATGGTGTTGGGTACCTGAGCCTTCTCTGGTGGTAAGCAACATCGTGCACAGAGTGCAGCCATGTGCTCCGAGCAAGGAGCACAGG
>NW_011246956.1:0-431 GCF_000146605.3 Meleagris gallopavo
AAAGCAAAACGAGGTCGAGAAATACAAGAGGAAAGCCAATGAATTCAATACACTAGCATGGCAAAGCAAAGAATCCTAGCAAAGTAAAGAGAGAACAAAGCTCACCAGTGCTTAACAATGGAAAGAAAGAACCAAAATTTAACAACAATGCAAGGCCCCGATACCAACAATAACCAAAGAGCAAACCAAAGCCAGGAAAAACCAGCAAAAGGAAAGAAAGAGTAAGTAATAAAAAGCCAAGGAGAGCAAAGCAAAAATCACTTGAAATCCTCACAAATAGAGGGGAATACACTCAGGAAAGGAAAAAGCAGTTCCAAGAATAGAAACAAAAGGGAAAATAAAAACAAACCCTAGGAAAAAAAAACCAAATAGACAATTAGCAATGCAGAAGGAGCAGGAAACCAAGGCAGAAACCACAGAAAAACAACAAT
>NW_011246957.1:0-443 GCF_000146605.3 Meleagris gallopavo
TCTAGGGAATCACTTCATTTCCTCCTAAAATCTTTTATAATTCATACAAGCCTCCTATTCTGATAATTTACTGTGAAAATTATTTCAGAGCTATCTGGCTTAGATTCTGGTGTTTTATATGATGTCAGATTTCAGTCAGATTTGACTGAAATAAGAGTTCAACAGCAACATAACCCTGTCTTCTTTACTCCTGTTCTAAGCACAGGACTAAGACCATGGGAGGGACATACAGAGGTAGTCCTCAGTCTTGGCCCAACACAGACAAGAAACTGGGTGGTAAAATTTTAGAGGCAGGGTTGAGGTGCAGTGGTGGCGTCTGAGATTCAGCAGCCCCCATGCTGGACAAAGCCTGTTCTATCTGTCAATAGAATGGACCCACAGTTGCCCAAAGCTGTACACATCAGTCAAACTGGTGGTGCCTCTAGGGAAAAAAAAAAAAAAAA
>NW_011246958.1:0-583 GCF_000146605.3 Meleagris gallopavo
TCGCCCGCTGTCGGCAGCCGAGAAACACGAGACCGCTGCTGACGGCTGAAAGCGGCATTCGCGGACAAGCGCGATTTCTCAGCCAGCAACGGCAAACACGGCTGGGCTGTTCAGGGCGAATGCCGCTTTCTACGCATGAGAGCGAAGGAGTGCAGTGGCGATGGCGAGAACGGGCGAATTCAGCCGTCTGGAATTGCCTCCGTGAGGGGGGTTTTTTCTCCGCAGGAAAGAAGGGATCGCTCCCCGCTTTCTGTAACGTTCTCCCTGAGAGCACAACATCTGTCGCTCCTCGAACTGTCAGGTGCCTTATTACAGAGGATTTTCCCTTCCACTCTTTCCGTCCCAGAATGCAGAAGTGTAGCGTGGATAACAACACATAAACACACACCAACGATCTTTCGCTCGAAATGAAGGCATAGTCACAAGATTCAGAGCTTGGCATAGTGTATTCTGCATGTACCCAGGCGAAGTCCAAACCGCTTCTTCCGATGTGCGGAGAAGTGCCTCTCGCTCGTCGGAGAAGAGCGCCAGGCTGAAATCGCCCGCTGTCGGCAGCCGAGAAACACGAGACCGCTGCTGACGG
>NW_011246959.1:0-401 GCF_000146605.3 Meleagris gallopavo
ACTACCCCAAAAGACAAGATCACAGCCCTGAAAGAAAAAGAAACCACTTACCCCATTCCAAGGACCAATACCTCCCCACACTCTCAAGTGAAGGAAGCAGCTTCCAGCTCCAAATACCTACCAGCCCTTAAGTACGCTCAGGGTTCCCTGACTAAAAAGAGAGAGAGCAGCTCCACAGTGGAGGAAGAAAAAAATAAAAATAAAAAAAAATACACTCACTCCATCACCAAAGAACAAGGCATACTCCAAAGGAAGCACTCCCCAGGTTCACATGCTGCCCCTACTCTTCCCAGCCCTTCAATGGGATCAGGGAGGGGTGGAGCCTGGCTCTGCCCCACTCCACAGCCAAACTGCCCCCAGCTGTGCTCGCAGGGCTGCACCCCGCCCAGGTCGCGGGTTCC
>NW_011246960.1:0-450 GCF_000146605.3 Meleagris gallopavo
GAGGGGGCACTGGAAGGAATAAATTCCTGCGCGCAGGGCCTGTTCCTGCAGCAGAAACAGAAGCAGCGTGAGCGTGAACCAGGAGGCCTGGTGCTGCTGAGCACCCGCCGTGCTCATGGGGTGAGGAGGGGGCTTCTACCTGGATGCAGGCCCGGTGGAACCAGGCGTGTCGGCAGGCTGGGCACAGCATGGTGCTGTAGGACATGCTGTCCCCCACGGGCTCCATGCAAACAATGCAGGTCGTGTCCTGCTCCGGCGCTGCCTCCACTGCCTGCTGCGGGCGGTGCTCCCTGCAGAAGGACCTGGGGGAAGATGGGGAGGGATGGGGCAAGGTGAGAAGTGCTGCGAGGAGGGCAGAGGAACAGGAAGGAGCCCCAGGCCATGACTCTGGCTCTGTCAGGCTGCTGGGAGGTGTCACAGCACGCTCCTCGCTTCTTGGCTGGTGCTGAC
>NW_011246961.1:0-436 GCF_000146605.3 Meleagris gallopavo
GAGGGTGCTGAGGCAGTGGCACAGGTTGCCAGAGACATGGTGGATGTGCTGGCCCTTTCAAGGTGAGCCTGGCTCAGACTCTGAGCAACTTGATCTAGCTGTGGATGGTCAGCATGCGGGAGTCGGATCACATCGCAAACCTACCTGCATACAAGCAGCGCACCAACATGGGGTGCATGATGTTCATTACCTGCTGGACACATCTCACACTACTGACTGGAGGAGCCCAGGCAATCCTTCAACTCCATCAGGCTGCAAAATGAAATCAGAAGAATGCAGACCATTATTTAAAACACAACAAGGATGCACACAATGCCCTTAAAAACACCCACCGCATGGATGCAATTAGCACATAGCCCTATTAATTACAGCCATCCAGCTTGAGATCCTCCAGAAAAGCAGAGCTCACAGCTCTGAAAGAAAGCAGGAATCACTC
>NW_011246962.1:0-502 GCF_000146605.3 Meleagris gallopavo
ACCAACGTCACCCTCTGTGTGGAGACAAGGACCAATGTCACCATCCAGTGCAGGAACAAGGATAAAGGGACCTCCTTCCTCCTGCACAAGGATGGGTGCTCAGCCCCTGTCCAGCGCCAGGACCCTGATGGTGCTGGCACGGCCTCTTTCACCCTCTTAGCAGTGACCCTGGCAGACTCTGGTACCTACAGATGCTCCTCTCGCAGCAGGAACTTCCCCTTTGTGTCCTCACCCCTTGGGGACAGCGTGACGCTGGAGGTGACTCCCACACCTACACCCCCAGGTAGGTTCAAGCCTCCTTATTTTGTTGCCCCCGCTGTCACCCACGGGTGGCAGTGTCATCTCATCCATCCGTGTGCAGGTGATGCTGGGGATGAACACAGCCAAATACCTGCACCCCCCAGGGCTGAGTTGGTGTCCCATGGGAACCTGGTGGTGGCGGTGCTGAGGGGCGTGCGCTGCTGCCCTCATCTTTAGCCTCGGCATCTTCTTTGTCATCGAT
>NW_011246963.1:0-448 GCF_000146605.3 Meleagris gallopavo
AGACGCAGAACATCATTTAAAACACAACAAGGATGCACACAATGCCCTTAAAAAACACCCACCGCATGGATGCAATTAGCACATAGCCCTATTCATTACAGCCATCCAGCTTGAGATCCTCCAGAAAAGCAGAGCTCACAGCTCTGAAATCAAGCAGGAATCACTCACCCCATTCTAAGGGCTCACCCCACACCCCAAAGGAAGCAGTCTCCAGATTCAGATGCTGCTCTTACACCTAGCAGCCCTTCAGTGCACTTGCGATCCCCCAAAAAGAGAA
Organism: Meleagris gallopavo; assembly: GCF_000146605.3. Taxonomy (NCBI): domain Eukaryota; kingdom Metazoa; phylum Chordata; class Aves; order Galliformes; family Phasianidae; genus Meleagris; species Meleagris gallopavo. Next base: position 278 of record NW_011246963.1, read on the forward strand.
GATCACAGCCCTGACAGAAAAAAAGAACCACTTACCCCATTCCAAGGACCAATACTCCCCCACACTCTCAAGTGAAGGAAGCAGCTTCCAGCTCCAAATACCTACCAGCCCTTAAGTACGCTCAGGGTTCCCTGCTAAAAAACAGAGAGAGCAGCTCCACAATGGAGGAGA
>NW_011246964.1:0-411 GCF_000146605.3 Meleagris gallopavo
AAGATGATAAAGGTCCTGGAGCACCTCTCTTATGAGGAAAGGCTGAGCGACCTGTTCAGCCTTGAGAAAAGAAGACGCAGAGGGGATCTGATCAATGTCTCTATCTAAGGTGACGGAAGCAAAGGAACAAGGCCTAGCTCTTTCCAGCCGTGCGTGGTGATAGGACAACGGGAAAACGGCCAAAATAGGAAGTTCTGCACAAACGTGCAGAAGAACGTCTTCACGGTGAGGGAGACAGGGCACTGGAACTCCTGCCAAGGTAGGCTGTGGAGTCTCCTTGTCTGGAGATGTTCAAGACCTGCCTGGACGCCAACCTGTGCAACCTGGTCTACGGAGCCTGCTTTGGCACAGGGCTTGGACTCGATCATCTCGAGAGGTGCCTTCCAGCCCCTACAATTCTGTGATTCTGCG
>NW_011246965.1:0-530 GCF_000146605.3 Meleagris gallopavo
AGATGAGAGAACATAAGGGCTATAGTGAAGCTTCCTAGAAAACACATATTGAAGCATCAAAACTTGTGGAATGCCATGCATGCATACACACAGTTGTGCTAAGGGGTGTAAGCTTTCTCTCTTGTGTTTATAAAGACTGAATGGAGTCTAGTTGTACCTAGGTACACCCAACAACATCATCTCACCACAGCTACTAGAACCTATTAAAGATTCCTATTGAAGATTAAGGCTGACAGAACCTGCTGGGACTGGTATTTCTGGATGACTGGTACAAAACAGGATCAGTGTTTTCTCAGAAGATTGAGATGAGTCAGGACTGCCTCTGTTTTACTGGATCACCCAACAGCTTTGGCTGAGGAGAATGAGAGCCCATCTGTATTAGGCTAGCTGTGAGCTTCATTCGTACACTTTCACTTAAGTCGAAAAACTACCAGCTCTACACCAGCCAGCCAGCCACTGAAGAGAGTTCCCATATGAAGCTGAGGTTACAGAATTGAGCATTTACATGATTAACTATATTTAATAGGAAC
>NW_011246966.1:0-500 GCF_000146605.3 Meleagris gallopavo
CCGAAGTAAATATATTTTCTTAAAAAATTCTGCCCTTGAAGACAGCTGAGGTTGGCTGTACAGGGCTCTAAATACATGATGTAGCTGCAGGTGTTCCTGTTCATTGCAGGGGAGTTGCAGGTGATATCTGAGTTGGAAAGAACTCTTAAACGCTTCTGTGATTCTATGAAAGGAAGCTGTAGTGAGGTGGTTGTCACTCTTTTCTCAGGTGACAAAACACAAAGGAACATCTTCAAGCTGTGCCTTGGGTTAGATTTGATGTTAGGAAGTACTTCCTCGTGGAAACTGGTCAGGCATTGGAACAGGGTGCCTGGGCAATTGGTGTAGTGGTATAACCCCCATCCCTGGCAGCATTCAAGATGTGGATGCAACACTCAGGGGATGTGGTTTGGTGGTGGACTTAGTAGTATTAATTGATGGTTGGACTTCATAATTTTAAAGATCTTTTCCAAGATAAATTATTCCATGATGTAGCTGCTTCTGTTGACAGATGGTTCATC
>NW_011246967.1:0-536 GCF_000146605.3 Meleagris gallopavo
AAATCCAAGTGCAGGGTCAGTAGCTGGGATGAGGGAACAGCCACCACCAAAACATGCTAGGGGATGAAAGGACTGAGCGTAGTCCTGCTCCATAAGGCCTGGGAGTACTGGTGGCTGGGAGCTGGACACAAGCCAGCAGTGGGCCCTTCCAGCCCAGAAAGCCAACCGTATCCTGGGCTGCATCCAAAGATGCGCAGTCAGCGGGCGAAGGGAGGAGATCCCCATCCCTCTGCTCTGCGCTGGTCAGGCCTCACCTGCAGTGCTGCGTCCAGATGTGGAGTTCTCAGTGCAGGGAGACATGGAGCTGTGCGAGTGCATCCAGAGTACAGCCACAAACACGAACCCAAGGATGGAACCCCTCTCCTGTAAGCAAGGAGAGCTGGGCTGTTCAGCCGCCTGGAGAAGTGAAGGCTCCAAGGGAACCTGCTAACAGCCTTTCAATACCTAAAAGGAAAGAACAAAGGGAAAATGGAAGGTGAAAATCTAAAGGAAAAATGTACTTGTACAGTGAGGGTGCTGATGCAGTGGCACAGGTT
>NW_011246968.1:0-515 GCF_000146605.3 Meleagris gallopavo
ACATATTACACTGATAATAATTACTCAGCATAGAACTAACCTAAATTTTCAAGGTTTTTACAAAACTTAAAGTGGTCATATGCTAACAAAAATATTTATTGTTGATAATTCCACTCCTTAGGTATCTGTAAGGGAAAAAAGACAATAGCCATCTTTTTGAGTGTTCTCACACAAAAAACAGAAAACACCTTAAGAATGAACACTTGTAACACCCAAGGAAAGTATGTTTCATTAAGTGGCTTTTAATGTGCAGTGCAAATTCTGAGGTAAAATACTGCTAACTCAACACTATAAATAAGTGATGTAGTATGTACCAAATACATGAAAAAAACATAGCTGTTTCTGCTGTCCATGTCTGATATCAGGCTTCTTAAAGAAACAAACAAAACAAACAAACACAAAAAAAAAACAACACACACCACTGTTTACTCAGATACTCATGGGTTACTTTTTTTTAATGAAACAATGTTTGAATTTTAATGAAATTGCATTCCTGCTCTAAAGCTGATAAGAAA
>NW_011246969.1:0-401 GCF_000146605.3 Meleagris gallopavo
TTCCCTTTTGTTTCTATTCTTGGAACTGCTTTTTCCTTTCCTGAGCGTATTCCCCTCTGTTTGTGAGGATTTCAAGTGATTTTGCTTTGCTCTGCTTGGTCTTTTTTCTACATACTCGTTCTTTCCTTTGCTTGGTTTTTCCTGGTCTTTGGTTTGCTTCTTTGGTTATTGTTAGTATGCTGGCCTTGCATTGCTGTTAAATTTGGTTCTTTCTTTCCATTGTTAAGCACTGGTGAGCTTTGTTCTCTCTTTACTTTGCTAGGATTCTTTGCTTGCCATTCTAGTGTATTGAATTCATTGGCATTCCTCTTGTATTTCTCGACCTCGCTTGGCTTTGCTTCGTTTTCATTCCTTGTTTTGTTTTGTTCTTTTTTTTTATTTTTTATTTTTTTTCTTGTTAG
>NW_011246970.1:0-347 GCF_000146605.3 Meleagris gallopavo
GCCAGGGGGAGGGAAGGGGGAGAAAACCCTTTGCAGAATATCAGATCCTCTCTCCTAACCTTTCCTGGATGAATAGAGACGGATTGTGAATCATGCAAACCTAACATCTTCTAGAACAATGAGGCCCTTCAGGGACAACAATAGTACTAATCATAATAGTAGGCAGCTCCAGCCCCTTTCTATCATGTGCAAACAGTTGGGGCAGAATATGAAATTGCTTTAGAAATAGATACTGACTCCCCCCCCACCCCCTCCCCTTTCCTACCTTCGTCCTACCTAAGAATAGCCTAATTTATTCATGCTTTTATTTGGTCAACAGAAACTAGGCTGACCTGCCTCCCTTTTTA
>NW_011246971.1:0-395 GCF_000146605.3 Meleagris gallopavo
CCCCATGCCTCCCCCATGTCCCCGTCCCCATCCCTGTCCATCTCCAGCCCTCTCCCCATCCCCATCCCATCCCCATCCCCATCCCCCATCCCAGTCCCCCTCCCGCCGTTGCCATGGCAGCAGCATCGCTTCCTGCCCCCCCGGGGCCGCAGCCGGATCCACCTGCTCCTCCCGACCCTCGCGGGGTCATCGTCAGGTCGCCAGAATAAATGAACGCGAGCACTAATGATGTGTTTGCTGGCTGTTTATGCTCTCTGTGTGTCAGGGGCACTACACATTTAGAGAGCTCATTATGGCTGCAATTAGACTGCACCACCGCTAGATATTTAACTCCTTTTTCTTTTAAAATTGCTATTTTTAATAACGTGTCTTTGAGCAGGGGAAACAAAATGACC
>NW_011246972.1:0-450 GCF_000146605.3 Meleagris gallopavo
GAAAAAACAACAAAAAAGGAAAACAAGAAACCAAAACCAGCACAAATCAGAAATCAAAAACCAAAAAAGACACAGAAAACAAATACCAAAAATACACGCCAAAAATACACAAATTACAATAAAACACACGCACAGAAAGAAGAAAAACAACGACAAAAAAAAAAAGAACGGAGCATGAAAAAGAGAAAAGCAAAAACAAAAGAGAAGGACAGAAATGACAAAATACAGACAAAAGAAATAAGAAGGAAAAACAAGAATACAAAACGAAAATACCACAAAAAAGAAGAAAGGAAACATCCAAAGCACAGCCAAAAAAGAGAAATAGGCCAAAGAAGCAAAGACAACAAAAGCCAACGGCAGCAAAACGCTGGAGAGCAAAGCAAAAGGAGCGGGGAAAAGAAAACGAAACCGAGCGACCGAAGGAAAGCAAAGCAGACGAGCGAGGGAAAC
>NW_011246973.1:0-328 GCF_000146605.3 Meleagris gallopavo
CGTTTCTCCCCGAACGCCGCTTTCAGCCGTCAGCAGCGGTCTCGTGTTTCTCGCTTGCCGAGAACGGGCCACTTCAGCCGGCTGCTTTTCTCCGACGAGTGAGCGGGCTCCTGTGTGCGCATCGGAAAGGAGCGCAGAATGCACTACGCCTACCTCTGAATACTATGTCTCTGCCTTTATTTCGAGCCACAATTCATTCTAGTCAGGTTTTCCACTGCTACACATCTGCATTCAGAGAGGAAAAGAGTGGAAGGGAAAACAAGCTCTAAGAAGGCATTTGCAAGTTCGAGGAGCGACAGCTGTAGTGCTCTCAGGGAGAGCGTTTCAG
>NW_011246974.1:0-434 GCF_000146605.3 Meleagris gallopavo
TTCTTTCAGAGCTGTGAGCTCTGCTTTTCTGGAGGATCTCAAGCTGGATGGCTGTCATTAATAGGGCTATGTGCTAATTGCATCCATGCGGTGGGTGTTTTTTAAGGGCATTGTGTGCATCCTTGTTTTAAATGATGTTCTGCGTCTCTTCTGATTTCATTTTGCAGCCTGATGGAGTTGAAGGATTGCCTGGGCTCCTCCAGTCAGTGGTGTGAGATGTGTCCAGCAGGTAATGAACATCATGCACCCCATGTTGGTGCGCTGCTTGTATGCAGGTAGGTTTGCGATGTGATCCGACTCCCCCATGCTGACCATCCACAGCTAGATCAAGTTGCTCAGAGTCTGAGCCAGGCTCACCTTGAAAGGGCCAGCACATCCACCATGTCTCTGGCAACCTGTGCCACTGCCTCACGCCACCCTCACTGTACAAGACA
>NW_011246975.1:0-309 GCF_000146605.3 Meleagris gallopavo
CACTGCAGAGAAGGGCAAAAATGGCCAAAGGTTGAAAAGTGCTCCCTGTAAAAAGTCAGAAAAGGGCAGAAATGGGGAAAACAGCAAGAAAGGGGGAAAAAAATGGCTAAAGAAAACTCAAAGAGGGCGAAAAAGAAATCAAAGGGGTAAAAAGGGGCAAAAAGGGCCCAAAAAAGGTAAAGGAGCCAGAAATGGGCCAAAAGGTGAAAATGGCCAAAGAAGGGTCAAGAATGGGCCAATAAATGGGGCAAGAAAGGGTGAAAATGGCCAAAAGAGGTCAAAAAAGGGCCAAAAAGTGGGCCAAAAAAA
>NW_011246976.1:0-479 GCF_000146605.3 Meleagris gallopavo
AAACTTACGGTGCTATATAGACTACGTGATCTTAGAGGTCTTTTCCACCTTTAATGATTCTGTGATTCTATGACAGCAAAATCTTCCAGATGTATTCACTTTTATGAGTGCCCTTTTGATGTTTCCGGTGTTGTTTCAATACTTTTCTAAGGCTCTGAGTGTTATTCTGTACATCTGGACAGAATGTACAGAATACAGATTTTTTTACTACAGATTTTTTAATTGCTGTTGTTTAACAGCTATTTATCCTTTAAAAAAATGTTTGCACTATATAAATGCATGAGGAGAAAATTTTATTTATATTTGCAGATTCTGCAACTAGAAGTGAAATTCGACTTTTTGGGGAGGAATGCGAATATTTTGAATGTTGTATTTTTCTTTTTCTTTTTCTCTTGGTGGGGGTGGAAGCAGCCTAGCAAATTTCAGCAAATCCTACTCAAAGTAAAATTATGAAACTAAGCTAAAATTCTTCAGTGTAG
>NW_011246977.1:0-347 GCF_000146605.3 Meleagris gallopavo
TCTGGCACTGCTGGGAGCTGCCCTGGAATTGTGAGGCCCAGGTCCCCACGGCCACCCCCAGCTCTGTGCCAGGAGGGCATAAGCTGCCCTGGGCTCATACAGCTGTCTGGGGAGGGAGCAGGATGGGACCTGGCTACAGGCGCTGCCAGGCAGCTACGCAAATAGGCAGGACAGCATTTCAACACCAGGCGTGTCCCTTTCCAGCGCTTACCCCAAAACAGTCCAGATCAAGGAAAAAAAAACCCCAAACCGAAAAAAAACCAGACTGCAGTGAAATGGCTGAAACATGTTGTGACCATCTGTGAAAGTCAGCCTATCGTTAGAACGAGAGAGAAGGGGAAAAAAGG
>NW_011246978.1:0-387 GCF_000146605.3 Meleagris gallopavo
CAAGGTGAAAACATCACTAAAAACGCCCTCCAACTTGCACAGCATTTTTCTCAAAGCGGTGAAGGACAGCTGTCCTCACACCTCAGCATTCCGGAGTTCAGACTGACAGAGCAGACAGCTGCAGGTTCTCTCCTGCCCTGACGCAGCAGATGGATGTGCTGTGCAGTCCTTAGGCAGTCCTTACGCACACAGCTGTAAAAGCTATCAGCAGTGCACAGCACTGAGGAGCTCACGTTCCATTCACGCAGGTTTGCTTTGGGATCCGAGCCCAACATCCTGCGCTGCTCCATCGCTGAAGGCGCTGCAATCTCCCACAGCCCGCAGTTCCTGCTGAGTTGGTCAGGCGGTTGGCACTGGCTTTGTCCCAGGATAGAGAGGCCTGCCCGA
>NW_011246979.1:0-458 GCF_000146605.3 Meleagris gallopavo
TGGGGAGAGATCCTTTCAGGACTGCGCAGAAAAAAACCCCCACTCGCAGGTAGTGCAGGAGGCTGAATTCGCAATTGTCGGCATCGGAATCGCACTCCTTCGCTCTCACGCGTAGAAAGCGGCATTCGCGCTGAACCGCTCCGGAGACTTTGCCGTAGCTGGCCGAGAAATCGCGTTTCTCCCCGAACTCCGCTTTCAGCCGTCAGCAGCGGTCTCGTGTTTCTCGCTTGCCGAGAACGGGCCACTTCAGCCGGCTGCTTTTCTCCGACGAGTGAGCGGGCTCCTGTGCGCACATCGGAAAGGAGCGGTTTGCACTTCGCCTTGGCTACATGCAGATGCACTACGCCTACCTCTGAATACTATGTCTCTGCCTTTATTTCGAGCCACAATTCATGCTAGTCAGGTTTCCACTGCTACACATCTGCATTGAGAGAGGAAAAGAGTGGAAGGGAAACAAG
>NW_011246980.1:0-364 GCF_000146605.3 Meleagris gallopavo
TTCATTAATGCTTATTTGCAGCTTGTAAGGGGAAAAAATAAAAAAAGAATAAAAAAGAACTGAGAATTAATGTGTTATTGAGGGCAGACTTCAGAGGAACTGGATTTAAAACAGTATAAGATATAAGATGATTCTGTGATGATCTGATTGTCAGCTGCACTTCGTACATGTTGTTCAGGTTTTAAACTTGCTTGCTCTGCAGTGAAAAGATAGATGGTCTAATGGGCGAGGCTGATGTCTCAGAGGTGAAGGTCTGAAGGTCTTATGATTTGTAGTTGCCCAATTATCTTTTTTTATATGTACATTTAATTTCAAGTTCTGTTTGTGGGTTGTTTTTTGTTTTTTTTTTTAAACTTTTTTTTCT
>NW_011246981.1:0-391 GCF_000146605.3 Meleagris gallopavo
GCAGGACTGGCACCCCGCTCTCAGCTCTTGGTGCCATCTCCTAGAGGTGTAAAGTTCCCGGAGGACTTGGAGAAACTTCTGGGAGTCAGCAGTGTCTAATGCCCATGGCATGCGCTCTTCCTCTTGGAGAAAATGTGGAGGCTGCTTCTTGCAAAGCGGGCAGCTTAGGGGCATTAGAAGATCCTGCTGCATGCCAGAGTGCAGCTGCCAGAATCATTGCCTACCTCAAGCGAGGCAGCAAGGCTGGAAGAGGCTGTCCACTTTGCCCACTGGCACTACTGCAGGTCAGCGACAGCGTAATCTCCCACCGTCTGCCTGCAGGAGATGCCGAGAAGAACACCAAGTGAGGTGAGCGTGGCCCTTCCCGCTCACGCTCCGCAGAACACCGAGG
>NW_011246982.1:0-501 GCF_000146605.3 Meleagris gallopavo
GAACCCCGTTTGTTTGCCGCCCACTCCGGTCTGACCAGCTGAGAGGGGTGAATATAGGCAGAAAGTCGAGTGCCTGAATGTCACCGGTGAGTCGCGTTGCTCCTCGTGCCATGCAGATCACCTTGTGCTAAGCATCACAGATCAGTGGTTTTACTAATTGGGATTTGCTTGCAGAACTTTAGTATGTTTTTTTCCATGAAAACTTGGTAGTTTGACTCAGTTTTGGTGAGCTTCCTCCTGCCTGGGGAAACCTTGGAAGTAGTTTGCTGGATCATTGCATCCATTCGTTGGTGAACTCTTCAGTAGCTGTAGCTTAGCATTATTTCTCTAGGTGAAAATTGCCATTCATTCCATTCATTAGCCTCTTGCAGTGACTCAACTTGATTCTTATGAAGTGAAGTTTGTAGCTTGGCTGTTGTCTTTTTTTTTTCTTTTTTCTTTTTCTTTTCGGTTTGTAGTTGGGTATAAAAATCCCAGGCAGGTCTTTTCACTCTACATGAG
>NW_011246983.1:0-579 GCF_000146605.3 Meleagris gallopavo
TCATCCTCAGCACGCCATCTGAACTGCCCTGCAGAAGAACGCTTCCCACTTCTTGAAGAAGGCCCGGGAGGGTCTCTGGAAAGACTCATCTCTCAAAGGAATATCACAACATTGAAGATGGCGCAGGATGCACCCGGCTGTTCTCTTCGAGGCCGCCTGCTGCAGGTCCTAATTCTTGTGGACATACATCCTCGACGACAACAACCATCAGTCTCACTGCGTCACTGAGATCCCGTCTCTTCCCAGCCCTCCACCCAATTACCCAGTGGACTACAGAGACCAAGTACCAAGGGGACTCAACAGCGTGACAGCACTCGGTCCCACCTGGAGAGCTGGAATGAGTTTGTGCTTACCTCGTTCCTCAAGGACAGTGAGGGAAGAGAGGACGATGCAGAGCCTGCAGCAGCACGGGCTTTATGCTGTGTTGCAGAGGCCCCACGAGGGGCAGAAACATTCCTGGCTCATGAAGCATTGAAGCATCTGGTGCTGGCTGATTGCAGAGACCTCCAGTAATTAAGACCATTCTTCTTTCATCTGAAATGTTAGCTCCAGAATCACACTGTCTGACATCAGATTAAT
>NW_011246984.1:0-470 GCF_000146605.3 Meleagris gallopavo
AGGACATCTTCTCCCACAAATACCACTTGTCTCCCAAGGATAGGACATTTTTCCCTAAATGCTGTGGCAGTTTGGCTAAGAAATACTCCTTTCCTTCCCTAAACGGGACATATGCACCCACAAAGACCACGACTCCGAGAAATTCCTCCCAGTTCCTCCCAGTTACACTCCATTACATTCCTCATCATGACACTTACTCCCAGACTTTTGGACTTTTACTGCGGAAAGACCATTTCGATCCAGAATATACGCCATTTGCCCTCACAAACACCGATTGCCTCACAAAGATGTGGCACATCCCACCAGAAAGACCATTGCTAGCCCCAAAACATGGCATTTACTCCCAGAAACACCAGCTTTCTCACACATTCCTCACCTTTTCCCCCCCACCATAAGACCTTTTCACCCAGAAATGACAGTTCTCTTAGGAATACCTCCCAACTTCCCCCTAATCTGCTACACTACACTCC
>NW_011246985.1:0-482 GCF_000146605.3 Meleagris gallopavo
TGGATGGCTGTAATTAATAGGGCTATGTGCTAATTGCATCCATGCGGTGGGTGTTTTTTAAGGGCATTGTGTGCATCCTTGTTGTGTTTTAAATTATGTTCTGCGTCTCTTCTGATTCCATTTTGCAGCCTGATGGAGTTGAAGGATTGCCTGGGCTCCTCCAGTCAGTGGTGTGAGATGTGTCCAGCAGGTAATGAACATCATGCACCCCATGTTGGTGCGCTGCTTGTATGCAGGTAGGTTTGCGATGTGATCCGACTCCCCCATGCTGACCATCCACAGCTAGATCAAGTTGCTCAGAGTCTGAGCCAGGCTCACCTTGAAAGGGCCAGCACATCCACCATGTCTCTGGCAACCTGTGCCGCTGCCTCAGCACCCTCACTGTACAAGACATTTTCCTTAGATTCACCTCCATTTCCCTTGTTCTTTCCTTGAGGTATTGAAAGGCTGTTACCAGGTTCCCTTGGAGCCTTCACTTCTCC
>NW_011246986.1:0-624 GCF_000146605.3 Meleagris gallopavo
CCGTGCGTGCCTGGCCATGTTGGTCGTCCAGTAAATATCTGGATAATTGAAGTCCCCCATAAGCACCAGTGCCTGGGAACGTGACGCTACATCCAGTTGCTTACGGAAGGCATCATCAGCCTCCTCATCCTGATCAGGGGGCCTGTAGTACACACCCACAACAGTGTCACCCTTACTAGCCTGCCCCTTGATTCTCACCCATAAGCTCTCCACTGCTACATCACTCTCCCCCAAGTGAAGTTCAATACATTCTAGCTGCTCTCTCACATAAAGAGCAACTCCACCACCCCGCCTAGCCAGCCGATCTTTCCTAAAAAGCACATAGCCCTCCATGACAACATTCCAGTCATGCGAGCTGTCCCACCACGTCTCCGTGATCGCAATGAGATCATGACCTCGCGACCGCACGCAGAACTCCAGCTCTTCCTGTTTATTCCCCATGCCCCCATTAGTATACAGGCACTTAAGAGAAGCAGCATCCCTCCACCTCTCTCCAAGCCTTTGAACTCCACTGTCTCCACCCATCAAGTTCTGTTTGGAGCCTCGAACTGCCCCCTCAGTCCCAGCAGTCCTCATTTTGTCCCCTTCCCCCTTCATACCTAGTTTAAACACCTGTCAATAAGT
>NW_011246987.1:0-508 GCF_000146605.3 Meleagris gallopavo
CTGTATTCTAGGTTAATGGACAACTACTTCCACCGTGCCCAAGACTATCTATGGCAATTGTCTTAGATGTAATTACAATGCTATCTTTTTTTTTATTTTACCTGCATCTGCTGTTTTTCTGTTTGTGTTTTCAGCTGTCAATCCAAAATTCATGACAATGCTTGAAAACAGAGGAATAGCCCCTGCAAACTGACAGAGCTCAGGAAAAGTTAGGGGAATTGAATTAGATGAAAAAAATAACACCAAGCAGTGTACTGCTTTTTAGAGTTTTATACTGAAGAATCAGTCTGTATTTTGCTGCAGTTACATGGCTACCTGAAAAAAAACTGAGAAAGAGAAATTTTCTTTGAATTCGTCCTTCCCCACCAAGCAAAACAAAATCTTAATTTAATTCAGTCTGAAACAATCAAAGAGGAAAAAAAAAACAAACAAGACAAATATATAATACTAAAAACTTAAAAAAAATATAATAGAATTAATGTATGTTAAATGAAATATTGATTCAGAA
>NW_011246988.1:0-497 GCF_000146605.3 Meleagris gallopavo
GGGGTGCTTCTTGTGGATCTTGGAGCCACCCCTCTGGACCTCTGTCCTCTTCTTTCTTCTCTTCTAATTGAGTCGAGATTCGTTTCATTTTCCGTCCTCTTACAGGGGCAACTGACATCAATTGTGGTGCTTCCTGTAGTTGATCAGGTTGGTCAGTTCCAATGCTCTCATCCTCCAGTTCAGCTTGGAGCCTGTCTCGTTCGATGATGAGAGTATCTAGCTCAGATTGGAGGGTGTCTTGTTGAGATTGAAGACTGTTGAGTTTGGATTGCAGGGAGTCTCTCTCAATTCGGAGGGCATCTCTCTCAGATTGGAGGCTGTTTCTCTCGACCAGGAGACTCTCTCGCTCATTTTGCACTGTTTCCCTGAGACCCTCCTTTTCAATTTCACAAACTCTCTCCCTCTCCAGGATAGTATTGAATAAGGCCCAGTAAGCATTAGCCAGGCCCCAAATAATTGGCCTCCTCAGATCTTCCTGAGCCGCGACATTCCTGTCT
>NW_011246989.1:0-473 GCF_000146605.3 Meleagris gallopavo
TGAAGCGCAATTCAGAGCTCTGGGGGAACCCTATTGTGCCGGGCTGTGGAATGGGTAAACGCTGGCGGGTGTGCATCGCCCTTACCTGCTGGGCAGACAATGACCAGTCAGCAAAGTGAGGTTCCGGGGCATGCCGGGAAATGCAGATTCCAGTTCCTTGCTGTTTCCACCGAGACCAACACATCTCTCCGTGCAGTTGTTACGGCACTTGGGAGCACCGCAGCTCTGCTGCCACCTGTTGGACACAATACAGTCATGAAGGCACTGCCCTGCATCCGGGCCTCTTGCACAAACCTGTGCTCCTTGCTCGGAGCACATGGCTGCACTCTGTGCACCATGTTGCTTACCACCAGAGAAGGCTCAGCTACCCAACACCATTTTGGCTTCCATCTTGTCTGAGAACTGCTCATTATGCACAGCCCTCATCTTGCTTTGGTTGGTGAGGTGGGGACTGCCATTGCTTCCTCAGTCCC
>NW_011246990.1:0-497 GCF_000146605.3 Meleagris gallopavo
TTTCATGGACCTTCTTCTTTCCTTTGAGCTTGCGCATGAGCTCCTTGCTCATCCACAAAGGTCTCCTGCCACCTTTTCCCGATTTCTTGCTCACAGGGACGCACCGATCCTGAGCTTGGAAGAAGAGCTGTTTAAATGCTGACCAGCTCTCAGAGGCCCCCTTAACCTTCTAACACCCGAGCCCACGGGATAGCTCCAAGTAGGTCCCGGAAGAGATCGAAGTTGGCTCTCCTAAAGTCCAGGGTAGCAATCCTACTTATTGCTTTGCTTCTTCCGCTCAGGATCTTGAACTCCACCATCTCATGATCACTACAACCCAAACTGCCCCTACCTTTACTTCCTTAACAAGTCCATCCCTGTTGGTGAAAATAAGGTCCAGTAACACCCCTCCCCGCGTCGGTTCCTCCACCACCTGCATCAGAAAGTTGTCTTCAACACACTGCAAGAACCGTCTGGACCGTGCGTGCCTGGCTATGTTGGTCATCCAGCAAATATCT
>NW_011246991.1:0-507 GCF_000146605.3 Meleagris gallopavo
CAGCTTAGCACCAGAATCCCCTTGCAGCCCCCCATCCCTGTCACTCATGAGGGCTTGAGCTCCACAGGAAAGAAGTATTGCCAATAATTACAATGCATGGTTTTAAAATTGATTGAATAAATAGTCTATAATATGAACAGTCCTGGTGAATGATGTGGGAAGACATCCCAGAAGTTTTCAACAGAAATACTTAAAGGCAGCCTTTCCAGGTTTCTTTGAGAACTTTTCAACGCAAGGAATTTTAAGTGCAAAGATTTCTTAGACTTCAGATTGGCAGTGTTTCTATCTAAGCCGGCAGCCTTTAAACCCATACCTAAACCGAAGCTTGCTCATCTAAGTGGAGGCACCTTAGCTATGTTCTAAGTCTGCATGGAAAATGAGTTTCCGTTCACTAGTCCTTTCTGACTCGCTACGTGTTCAATTTCATAGGAAGAAAAACTTGATGTCTCTGCCAAGGGAGATGTACACCACACTTGCACTGCCTGGATGATTTGGAAACGGAAATCC
>NW_011246992.1:0-426 GCF_000146605.3 Meleagris gallopavo
CTGTAATTCTGTGATCTTACTCGTACATCTTTCATAGAAAAAGACCTACCAAAAAAAAAAAGAACAAAAGAAAAAAAAAGGGTTAAAAAAAAAGGACTTCTTATTATTCAGAAGATGCTTCGTGCCCAGAATCTGTTTCTTGGGGAGTTTATAAATGCACTTTGCTCTACCAAAATGACCTTTACATGCCAACAGAAAAGAGTCTCTGCAAAACTACATGACATCAAACACATTTCCCATAAGCAAATTTGACCTCATTGCTGAAATGTCAGCAGGCAAATTGTTTGGAAGGAATGCTGATGGGCAAAGTCAAGTTTTGCTGCACCACAGTGCATGAAGTGCTCTGAGAGTTCATGCCTTGTATGTTATTTTTGAAAGTCTCCAACAATTTCTTTCATCTTGTTTGGATTCTTCCAGGAGTCTAAA
>NW_011246993.1:0-389 GCF_000146605.3 Meleagris gallopavo
AAAACCAACCGAGGAAACCAACATCAACCCATGCAGCTACAGCCTCTGCAGCAACATGAAAAAGCAAAGAACACACCGTCATGGCAAAGCACAGATGACCACCGAGTGTGCAGGAGGCCAAAATCTTGGCATCCGTGCCCAGGAGGAGGAAAGGGTAGCTACTGGGCATGCTGCTGCCTCCACCACACATGCACCTGCAGGGTCGCCAGCCCAGAAGGAGTCTGTGGCTGGCCAGTCGGAACAAAACACCTCTCTGGAGGAAGGCAAAGCACTGGCAGTCATGCCAAGGAGGAGGGAAGGGTAGCTACCGGGCATGGATCCACCAGCCAGCAGAGGAAAAGCCTCCAGGCCAGCACAAGGCAAGAGGCAAGGATGCCCACGAGCGGGGA
>NW_011246994.1:0-654 GCF_000146605.3 Meleagris gallopavo
ATGATGGAGAGCGGTTCGGCAACGACCTCCGCCAGCTCCCTCAGCACACGTGGATGCACCCCATCAGGTCCCATGAGCGATGAGGCAGTCAAACACTGAAGGCTGAAAGTAAGGAAGAGCTTAAGTAACAGCAAATACTACCCTGGAGTAGTCTCAAGCTACATTTTATCTGGAATGTCTCTGCAGCAACGGTGACTACTGAATGACAGAACTTCCGTCTCACTCGAGGCACATTTTACATTGACATTTATGTATAGCGAAGACGAGCACTGGCCTGGAGCATCTCCTGTCCAAAGAAAGGCTGAGAGACCTGGGGGCTGTTCAGCCTGGGGAAGCAAAGGCTGAGAGAAGATCTGATCAATGATTATCAATACCTGAAGTGCAGGCGGCAATTTGATGAGGCCAGACTCTCTTCAGTGATAGGTCAAGGAGCAATGGCTACAAACTGGAACATAGGAAGATCCACGCAAACGTGTGGAAGAACTTTCCTGCGAGTGATGGAGCACTGGAACAGGCTGCCAGAGAGGTTGTGGAGTCTCCTTCTAAGCAGAGATTCAAGACCTGGCTGGACGCCGACCCGGGCAACCTTTTGTAGGGAACCTGTGTTACCAGGGGCTTGGACTCGATCATCTCTAAAAGTCCCTTCCAGAACCC
>NW_011246995.1:0-385 GCF_000146605.3 Meleagris gallopavo
CACACCAGAGCCGAGTAGAGGGGGACAATCACCTCCCTCTCCCTGCTGGTCGCTCCTCTTTGAATGCAGCCCAGGATACAGTTGGCCTTCTGGGCTGCAAGTGACACACTACTGGCTTATGGTCCGAGCTCTTTGTCCACCAGGATCCCCGAGTCCTCCGGCAGGGCTGCTCCCAAGGGCTTCTACGCCCAGTTTGTACAAGCATCTGGGTTTCCCCTTCATCAGGGACATCAACAGTGGGGTTGAGTGCACCCTAAGGACACCAAGCTGTGGGCTGCAGTGACACAGCAGAGGGACGGGATGGCCATCCACAGAGACCTCAACAGGCTGAGCAGTGGGCACAAATCCAAGTGCAGGGTCAGTAGCTGGGATGGAGGGAACACCC
>NW_011246996.1:0-457 GCF_000146605.3 Meleagris gallopavo
AGAAACTTCATAGCGTAGGAAAATAAGCAACTTAAGATGGATCTGATTTACGATTTGTATGTAAAATAGGAGTGGATTTTTTTCCAAAACGAAGTGGCAAACCACTGTTCATTTGCCTCTCTTTCCTATTGTGTCAAAACGCAAGCAAAAAGTAATATCAGAATTCCACCAACAAGTTTAACCAGATTTACAGAAGATTTACAAACTCTTTTTTAATACCTTTTCATTCCGTACAGTTTTGAGCTGAAGATCTCTAAGAAACGTCAATTGACAGTTAGGTGGCATGGATGTATGTATGTATGTGTGTGTGTATGTATATATGTATAGAAGTCAAATCACTATTAAAAGACATCTAGACACTTTCTCCAAAAATGGGTATAGTTGCAATTATTTCATGTACTAGCACTGCAGAATAACATGAGTTAGTGCCTGAATATGTTGGTATTTTTAAACAAAA
>NW_011246997.1:0-500 GCF_000146605.3 Meleagris gallopavo
GCAGTGAAAAGGCACCAAAGGAAGAGAGAGCTTAAAGCTGAGCTCAGCTGCAGTCATGAAAGCTCAAGCCACGCTAGAAGGAATATGCTTGGGCAGCTCACTACCATGGGGGTGTTTTGGGGTTTCCTTTCTGTTCCTTCAACCAAGCTTCATCTTGAATCACGCATGTGTCTTTATGCGCATCCTTAACACTTTCCTTGCTGCCTATAACGCAGCAGTAGACACAGGAGCTTTTAGACAAACATTGAAGATACGACACTAAGGTCGTGGCTACGTGGCTACAAAGCAGCAGCGTTTGTTACCAAAGTATCACCGAAGGACTCGGGTTGGAAGGCACCTTACAAGCTCAACTAATCCCAACACCTGCCGTGCCAGATTTGCCGCCGTAGAAGGTTGGAATAGGGCCCCATCCAGCCTGGCCTCAAACATCGCCAAGGATGGGGCATCCACAGCTTCTCTGGGCAGCCTGTGCCAGTGCCTCACCAATCTCGGAGAAAAGA
>NW_011246998.1:0-464 GCF_000146605.3 Meleagris gallopavo
TTCCCGTGGAAGCTGAGGCCGTTTGTCCCGTTTCCTGGAAATGACACGGCATGAGCGCGGAGAAAGGGATGCGGGCTCGTTTTGCAGAGCATCACCCTGCAGGGCTCTGATTCTTGCACCGCTTTTCCAGCCTCACAGGACAGCTCGGGGCAGCCCGTGGGGCTCACCGCCCCTGCGGCAGGCCCCATTTTGCATGGGAGTCTCGGCTGGGTGTCAGCCCTACGGCCAGACAAGTCGCTGGGGAGAGCTGATGGACCTCTGGAGGTCTGCTTTTCTGGGAAGCCCTCACAGACCAGACCTTTGCGGTTCCCTGCTCCCCCACCCCACACGTCCCTTCTGTGCAGTATGAATGCCGATCGCTAACCTGTGCCTAATGTCTTCACACTCCTCTCCACAGCCGGTAGGCAATCCCTGGCAGCCGAAACAGATACCAGTCTCCCCACAAATCTATGAGCAAGCAGATT
>NW_011246999.1:0-499 GCF_000146605.3 Meleagris gallopavo
CACTGGTGAGCTTTGTTCTCTCTTTACTTTGCTAGGATTCTTTGCTTTGCCATGCTAGTGTATTGAATTCATTGGCTTTCCTCTTGTATTTCTCATCCTCGCTTGGCTTTGCTTCGTTTTCATTCCTTGTTTTGTTTTGTCTTTTTTTTATTTTATTTTTTCTGTAGTGAGGCTTTTTTGTTTGCTTCGCGTTGTCTTTGTTTCCTATTTGTGTATTCTTTGTCTTTCCAGCTCCTTTCTTTGCGTGATCTTGTTCCTTGCTGCAAGCATTCCTTTCCTGTTCAGAGTATGTTTGTTGGCTTTGCTTTCAGTTGCTCCTTTGCTTTCCATTCTTTGCCTTGCCTTGCTTTGCCTCCCTTGTCTCCTTGCCCATGCCATTCCCTCTGAGCTTGCCTTCACTTACCTGATGCTGTCTCTGTGCCTTGACTGTTGTGTTTTTCCTTTCCTAGGCTTTCTGGAAGTGCAGGCAGCTCTCGGCTTTTGTGCAGTGCTTGCTGCA
>NW_011247000.1:0-621 GCF_000146605.3 Meleagris gallopavo
ATCTCTGTCGCAGTCTGAACTCTCCCACGGTTGTGTGGAGAGCCAGAGCGCATAGAATATCTATGCCCAAGATGTATTTCTGGACTGGGGCAATAGATACCTTATACTCCCGGGGTGGGAGACGCCCAACCCCCAGTTTTAACCACGTTTGGGTGACAGGAATAGTTTGTCCCCCAAAACCACCAATCATCACTCTGTTTCCATGAAATTTGTTGGGATCTCCATAAATGATTGATGTTTCTGCTCCAGTGTCCACTAATGCCATAACTCGCTGAATATTTTGGGGGGACCAATAAATCGGTAATTCTACATAGAGCCTCCGGTGCCGCCTGGAGGCCCTAGGGGGACTAACATCCCCCGTCACGCCATGAACTGTGCTAGGGCCAATTCTTTTGCTTCCGATGGCTCAGGCGTCGTGGCCCGAGACACTTGAGGCGGCTTTTTTTTCCATTAGGAACAATGAAGTCTTCTAGGTTCCATGCTGTTGTTGGTATCCTCTCTATAATTCTTACCCTTGGTTTCTTAGGGTATTTTGAAATGTTTTGATTGTCCTTTAGCTGTCTCCAAGCTGGAGAAGGACATGGTTGGGCTGGCGGTCAATCTTAGCAAATTGGACCGCAG
>NW_011247001.1:0-421 GCF_000146605.3 Meleagris gallopavo
TAATTTGCCAACATATTCTTCAACAACTCTTAGCAATCACATTTACTGAACACTTCTAATTTTTCCAGCATTTTTTTGCAAGCATTAACAAGCTCTATCTGTCCCTGGAGGGAGCAGAAGGGAGGGAAAATAACTGTGGGAGATGAAACTAAAAGAAAAACCAGAAATACAGTTGGGCCAACTTGAAAAAATCCATCTTCTTCAAAAATATGAAAGAGTTGCAAAAAAAAGATGCATATGTAGTTTTATAGCTGTACAAAAAATAATTCTCTTTTAGGAGAGAGAGAAAAAAATGTGTTCTCTGCAATTATTACAAATACAGCATATTGCAGAATAAATATACCAAAGGATATGACCTATAATATAAACAGGGCAAAAAAATTTGCATATAATATAAACAGGGACAAAAAAAAAAAAAAAA
>NW_011247002.1:0-537 GCF_000146605.3 Meleagris gallopavo
CAGAGCACCAGCTCTGGTACCAAGCTGTAGGCCAGGCCTTCCCATCCCAGCAACGACTGTGACCCAAGCAACCGTACGCATCCCTTCCGTGCTTTCATCATAGTCGAAGGAAAGACACGCCCACTTGATCCAAGGTTGCAGAAAGAAACACCAAGAACACCCAAGGGTGTTATTTTAAGCTTTCAGAATCGGCAATATTCACAGCCTCTAAGTCTAACTGGCTTTAGGGCCAGTTCTCTTTGATGTCTTCAGAAGTGACTTGGATGTAGGACTAGAAGGTGCTTGGAGCACATCTGCTGAGAATACTAGATGGGGAGGAGCTGTTGACTCTTGCGTCCAGAGTGGAAAAGCCCTGCCGAGAGATCTGGGCAAGTTTGAGAGCTGGGCAATCTGCAGCCACGTGAAGTTTAATAAGAGCAAGAGCTGGATTCTGCCCCGGGGAAAGGGACCCTGGGTATACGACATGGCGCTGCCCGATCAGACACCGCTGAGGCCTCACCTTCTTGCTGCCTCAGCTGGGAAATGCTCAGGACTTGG
>NW_011247003.1:0-434 GCF_000146605.3 Meleagris gallopavo
GGAGAGCATAAGATGTGCAAAGAGAATCCAGTGAAGCCAAAAGAGCAGGTGAGGAGAACAACAGGAGAAGAGGGGATACGGGTCAGAAAGAAAAGTAGGAGAGGAGTACAGATGCAGGAGAGGAGTCGGGATACAAGGAAGAAAGAACAGCAGAGGAGCAGAAAACAAGAGCGTAACACGTAGGGAGAAGAGCTGAAGAGTAGAGGAGGAAGAGAGCAGAAAAGGGAACACAGAAGAGGGAAGAGCAGAAAAGACAACGCTGTCTGTTCTGTCCTCGCTAGCAATGCCCCGAGATACAGCCAAAGCCAGGAGAAAAAGTCCACGATATAAAGTTAGGACGTGCTTCGAGGCACACAGGACCAGCTCACAGCAACGAGTCGGCATACGCTGCACGGGCACTGACTCATTCCTGCACTGCTCTCAGCTGCATCAGG
>NW_011247004.1:0-414 GCF_000146605.3 Meleagris gallopavo
GAAGGTCACGCCTCCTATTCATGCAGCCGTACCCAATATTGCTTCCCTAATGGACACATTGAGTAGGGAGATAAAAACCTCTCGTTGTGTCCTACATTTCGCAAATGCGTTCTTCAGTATCCCAATTCCTGAAGAATCGCAAGATCAATTTGCATTCACATGGGGAGGCAGGCAGTGGACCTTTCAGGTCCTGCCACAGGGGTACGTGCATTCATTCACCAACATATTGTCATCATCTAGTGGCGCGCGACCTGGCCGACTGGAAAAAACCGGATCATGTTAACTTGTATCACTATATTGATGATCTCCTGCTGCCATCCGACTCACTGGAGGCAGTGGGACAGGCGGCGGATTCATTAACCGCTGTTTACAACGGAGGGGATGGGCTATAAATCCCCAAAAGGTGCAAGGTCC
>NW_011247005.1:0-560 GCF_000146605.3 Meleagris gallopavo
TAAGAAAAGGTAAGCAAATACAAAAGAGTATCACTATTGCAGGCTTGGAACTACTGAGGGTCTATTTTATTTCTTGCATTGTAAATCTCTTCTGTATAACAGGTTAAACTCATTGGACTGATGCAGTATGGAGAAATAAAGAGACCTTTTACCATTTAATCTAAAGGCCTTAAATGGCATGAAAAAATAATGTATTGATGTTGAGTTTTCTGTTTTTAGAGTCAACAAGTGAATTCTTTAATTTAAGTCATACATTTGTTTCTTAGTATGTATCCTGCTACTTTATTGCCTTTGGAAGCAGTTTGAAAGTGCTTGGTGCATAATAGTCAATAAATCATAGAAGAAAAGAAGAAAAGCATCTTTATTCTTTAGCAAATATGGTAGATGCTGTAAAATTGACAACATTAAAAAACTAAAGAACTAAAAAAAAAAAGAAAATAAATTACAGTTCAGGATCTGATAGTGTCAAGTTACAAGGTGGTTAAAAAGGTGAAAAATTATACCAAATATAAACTTCCATTAAACTGTTGATTTCAGAAACAGACCAGAGCCAAATTCAC
>NW_011247006.1:0-444 GCF_000146605.3 Meleagris gallopavo
TGACCTAATCAAAGAAGAACAGCAGTGACTTAAATATTTCATCTGTGTTGCAGCATTTCTATATCTTCATTATAATTCTTGTTGACTTCCTTCACTAACTTTATATTTTCCTATATGAATGACTGTCAAGAGATATTAAAAAAAGCTGACTATAATATGTATAAGAAGTAATTTTAAATATTTATGCCTTGCTATAGTTTAAATTTTATTCTCCTGCAATATTTACTAATTGTATAAATATTAGTTAAGAATTACAGTTAAAAAAAAAGTTGGTGTAAATATCCAGTAATTTGTAGTTTAATTACCATACTTCAATACAGATATTTAAGATATTTTATCTGATCTTTGATCTTGCAATTCACCTTTTTAAAAAAAGGATTTTTTTTTAAGTTGAAATGTATTTTTTTTAGACACCAAGTGCGAAGATCACGATGAAAGTAATTT
>NW_011247007.1:0-561 GCF_000146605.3 Meleagris gallopavo
TGGGGGGAGAGGGGAGGAGTTAGAGACAGCTTGTAGGAGCAAGAATGACAGAAAAATAAGGGATGGCAGACTCCGGGTCTGGGATAAGGAGGGGCTGAAGGCCGCAAACAGAAGGGTTGGAGAACAGCCCGAGGACGCCTGGCAGCGAGGCGATTCGATGTCCGCAGGGCGAGCTGAAACGGGGCTGGGGGGGCTGCCCCTCCCGCAGGGTCAGAAGTGAACAGGGAGAAAGACTGCGAGCCTCCGCGGGGAAGATGAGGATTCTGCATCCCACGGCCACCAGGAGGAGACCCTCACCGCTCACTGCGCACGCGCGAGGGGGGCCGCGTGCTGCTGGGTTCTCGGAACGTAAGGAACGTGGATCCCAATTCCTGGAAACTACTGATCACGTATCAGTTCGGCCTCTCGCTGCAGCACTTCTTCCTGACGCTGTGCGAGTTAGGAGCAGCTCTCCCCCTTGCCACCCGGAGTCCGCAGCCCTGATTAAACACACCTGCTTTTATAACTGCTTTGTGGTCACAGAGTCTGATTCCACACATCAGCGTGCGCCGCTCCTCGGGG
>NW_011247008.1:0-479 GCF_000146605.3 Meleagris gallopavo
TTAGTGGGTGGAGACATGGCACTGATTTTGTTGATCACATCTGTTGGGATGTGACGACGGCCATCTTGCCACTTTATACCTAGGAACTGAATTTCCTGGGCAGGCCCTTTCACTTTGCTTCGCTTAATAGCGAAACCAGCACGCAGAAGGATCTGGATTATTGCTCTCCTTTCTCAAAAACTTCCTTTGCTGTGTTGCCCCACACGATGATGTCATCAATATACTGTAAGTGCTCAGGAGCACCTCCCTGTTCCAGTGCAGCTTGGATCAACCCATGGCAAAATGGTTGGGCTATGTTTCCACCCTGGGGCAAACGATTCCAGGTATACTGAATGCCCCTCAGGTGAAAGCAAACTGTGGCCTAGATTCTTGGTCAAAGGAATGGAGAAAAAGGCGTTAAGCAATATCAAATGGTGGCGTACATTTGGCTGCCTTTGACTCCAATTCATATTGAGTTCTAACATATCTGGCACAGCAGC
>NW_011247009.1:0-501 GCF_000146605.3 Meleagris gallopavo
TTGCGGGTGGTGGTCTGGGTACAAACTCCATGTGAAGCCTGTACGAGAGGAGAAGACAGCGACCGGTGAGACGCAGCACTCCAGCAATCCTTGTTGCTCTCTCTGATTGTCTGCTGCCGGGCACATTTTCATGCTGCATTAAGCGCGCTGCTTTCTAAAGTCTTGAGCAGGGTCAGTCGGGATAGGTGAGGGGGAAATAGTTTCAAAGGGCAGGAGGGAAGATTTGGATGGGATATAAGGAAGAAGTTTTTGACAGAAGGGTGGCGAGGCACCGGAACATCTTGCCCAGAGAGGCGGTGGGTGCCCGGACGGGCATTCAAGGTCGGGCTGGACCAGGCTCAGAGCAACCTCACCTGGGGGTAGGTGTCCCTGTTCCCTGCAAGGGGAGTGGGGACTGGGTGCCCTTCGGGATTCCTTCCAGCTCAAATCGTTCTATGATTCTATGACATATGCTCACGGGCAGGACAGTCATGGACACAAGGAACAAGCGCTCCGGAACGA
>NW_011247010.1:0-539 GCF_000146605.3 Meleagris gallopavo
GCTCCTCAGGTCTGTCAGTAGCTGACAAAATTAAATCTTCCGGAAACATCTTGTCTGGGAGATGCAGTGGTGTCACTTAGTGTTTCAAAGTGAAACCATTTGCAGCCTTTGCTTTAAGGCAAGTGAAAACTGACTTGTTCCCCCAGACAAATAAATTGCCTAACTCCAGTGGGTTGATATATTCTGGGAAACTTCTTGAGCACACCAGAACATGAAATGCTTTGACTTCTGCAAATGACAACACTGATGTAAACAAATAGCTTTTTCCCACTATCTTCTTAGTGTTGATAGTTTCCAAGCAGAATTACTGTTTGTGTGAATTGTCCTCTACATTACTTTTAACAGAGGCTTTTTCCCCCAGAGGAAAAGAGGGGAAAAAAAAAAAAAAAGACAAAGGAACAAAAACAACCAACTTACTGTCTTTCTGTAATGAAAAGCCCTGTGAACTGTTCTACCAGAGTCCAGAACGTAGCCTCTTGCTCTGAGGAAGATTTGCAATCATGACTTGCATTTCAATTAATTTTCAGCTGTCCAGTGCC
>NW_011247011.1:0-519 GCF_000146605.3 Meleagris gallopavo
CTTTTACAGCTAACAACATCCGCTTCCAGAGGGTAAAGGCCTGGTTCTGGCATGTACTAATACCTCTGTCAATGGCTGAGTCCCTAGCAATGCCACCCGGTTGGCGAGCTTCTCTACTGTCCAGCCACACACTGTTGGCCCCACTGTCCCAACATCGAAGTAACCAAGTGGCAATAGGCTCATTTGGGTGACGTGAGAAGTCTTTTCTCAGACTTTGAATTTCATTCATTTTCAGAGATCGATCAACAATGGTAACGATATCTTGCTCACCTCTTACTCTTTCGGGACTTCTTGTTGCCCTCATTGGCGTCGGTGACCGTGGTCTTACTGAGGGCCCCTCCCCTGGCTTAGGGGTGCTTCTTGTGGATCTTGGAGCCACCCCTCTGGACCTCTCTCCTCTTCTTTCTTCTCTTCTAACTGAGTCGAGATTCGTTTCATTTTCCATCCTCTTACAGGGGCAACTGACATCAATTGTGGTGCTTCCTGTAGTTGATCAGGTTGGTCAGTTCCAATGCTCTC
>NW_011247012.1:0-367 GCF_000146605.3 Meleagris gallopavo
CGCCCAGTTGGTACAAGCATCTGGGTTTCCCCTTCATCAGGGACATCAACAGTGGGGTTGAGTGCACCCTAAGGACACCAAGCTGTGGGCTGCAGTGACACAGCAGAGGGACGGGATGCCATCCACAGAGACCTCAACAGGCTGAGCAGTGGGCACAAATCCAAGTGCAGGGTCAGTAGCTGGGATGAGGGAACACCCACCACCAAAACATGCTAGGGGATGAAAGGACTGAGCGTAGTCCTGCCTCCATAAGGCCTGGGAGTACTGGTGGGTGGGAGCTGGACCACGAAGCCAGCAATGGGCCCTTCCAGCCCAGAAAGCCAACCGTATCCTGGGCTGCATCCAAAGATGCGCAGTCAGCGGGCCA
>NW_011247013.1:0-409 GCF_000146605.3 Meleagris gallopavo
GGCAGCCTGCTGGCTGCTGCTCACAAACACGGGGAACTGCACCACACTGCTTCTAAAGAGAGGAAGGAAGAAACGGTGCTGGGAACGGGCAGCCAAGGTTTGCAGAGAGGTTCCAGGTTTGTGCCAGAGATAGGATTATCAGAGTGCTGAGACATTACTTATCACTAAAGGAAACTTTTGGGAGCATATTCACAACATCTGCAAAAAATTAGAATTACTGGGCTCAGTTAGTTTTCCTATGGCTCAGCTGGAGGAGGCAGGTGCCCTCAGACATCAGCTCAGGGGGTTCAGCAGAGACACCTGCACAGTGCTGGGATAATTCTGATGGAAACAATGTCTTCAGATACCACACTTAAAACCCATCCCAAAAAATTAGCGTGCAGAGTCTTGGTTCTTGAGTGAAGAAGAA
>NW_011247014.1:0-363 GCF_000146605.3 Meleagris gallopavo
GGGGAGATCAGTGGGGAGGATAGAAATGACATCAACTACTGCTTGTATTGGCCGGGCTCCTGGGACACAGGGAGCTCCTACAAGTGGGCAGTGCTGCAGAGAGACAGCTGTGACTAAGAGCAGCTCCCGTGTGCTGTGCATCAGTACCAGGGGCACGTTCTGCAGGTGACATGAAGATGGAAGAGAAAGGGAGAGAGGGAGTACAGGATGTGTGGGGTGTGAGCAGGCTGCGACCTCACTGCAGGAGCTTTGCTTTCAGCCACTGACACGGTAAGTCTCTCACTCGAGGTAATGCAACACTTTCCCAAGAGGGGTCACCAAATCTGGCACATCCCAGTGCAGATCAGGCTGCATACACCCTGT
>NW_011247015.1:0-505 GCF_000146605.3 Meleagris gallopavo
ACCCCTTCCCATCCCACACTGCCATGGGAGATCAGATTCTGGACCACCTGAGGACCCAAACATCCAGGAGTCTTTGGGTCCTGACGAGATGAGTCCCAGAGTTCCGAGGGAATTCACCGCTGCAGTCACCGAGCCACTCTCCATGGTATTTCAGAAGTCGAGGCAGTCAGGTCAAGTCCCTGCTGAGGAGAAAAAAAGGTGACGGCACACCTCTTAGGAAGGATAGATAGTGTGACGCGGGGAACTACCAGCATGTCAGTCTCACCTCTGTGCTGGTCACGGATCATGGAGCAGATCATCCTGGAAGTGACTCTCAAGCACACATTCCAGTGCGTCACCACCCTGTGCGTGAAAAAGCTGCCTCCTAATAACCAAACCTAAAACCTCCCCTGTCTCACTTGAAAACCATTCCCCTTGTCCTATCGCTATCCACCCTCCTAAACAGCCATTGCCCCCTCCTCGCCTTATGCGCTCCCTTCGATCTTGGAAGCTGTCATGAGCTATC
>NW_011247016.1:0-443 GCF_000146605.3 Meleagris gallopavo
ACCACTTACCCCTTTCCAAGGACCAATACTCCCCCACACTCTCAAGTGAAGGAAGCAGCTTCCAGGTCCAAATACCTACCAGCCCTTAAGTACGCTCAGGGTTCCCTGCTAAAAAACAGAGAGAGCAGCTCCACAATGGAGGAAGAAAAAAAAAAATAACACTCACTCCATCACCAAAGAACAAGGCATACTCCAAAGGAAGCACTCCCCAGGTTCAGATGCTGCCCCTACTCTTCCCAGCCCTTAAATGGGATCAGGGAGGGGTGGAGCCTGGCTCTGCCCCACTCCACAGCCAAACTGCCCCCAGCTGTGCTCGCAGGGCTGCACCCCGCCCAGGTGTTGCCACAAAAACAGGAGGCAAGGGATGCCCAGGCAAAGGGCAAGGGCCAAGAGAACATGGAAGGAATGCCAAGGATGACGGCCAGACAATACGGCAGGGAACG
>NW_011247017.1:0-436 GCF_000146605.3 Meleagris gallopavo
CAAGGAACGAAAAAGCATTTGGGTAACACAAGTTAGGAACCAGCCTCGGCAAGGTTCTGGTATGAAACCATATGCTTCATAGCTTCAAATGCTCGGAAAGCGTCATCAGTTTTGCCTTCAACTGCATCCAGCACTGCAAATGCTACATGAGCCTCTTCTTCATAGGCTGCAACCTGAAAGACCTACAACCAAAGCAGAAGACTATTCATACCTAACATATAGATGGATACTTAATCAGCTGGGCATGCCAACATCCAGGAAGTAATCGGGTAGGAGGAGGTTAATGACATTACTCATTTTCCTCTTTTTCAAGAAAGTTGGTGTCAAGGGAGTTCAGTGTTGTCCAAGCAGATAGGACTAAAGAACTAAGAAAAGTTCTCAAAAAATACCTTTTTCCCCCTTAATCAGATACATTCTGATACTACCAAGTCTCATT
>NW_011247018.1:0-439 GCF_000146605.3 Meleagris gallopavo
GGATCTTGAACTCCACCATCTCATGATCACTACAACCCAAACTGCCCCCTACCTTTACTTCCTTAACAAGTCCATCCCTGTTGGTGAAAATAAGGTCCAGTAACACCCCTCCCCGCGTCGGTTCCTCCACCACCTGCATCAGAAAGTTGTCTTCAACACACTGCAAGAACCGTCTGGACCGTGCGTGCCTGGCTATGTTGGTCGTCCAGCAAATATCTGGATAATTGAAGTCCCCCATAAGCACCAGTGACTGGGAACGTGACGCTACATCCAGTTGCTTTTGGAAGGCCTCATCAGCCTCCTCATCCTGATCAGGGGGCCTGTAGTACACCCCCACAACAGTGTCACCCTTACCAGCCTGCCCCTTGATTCTCACCCATAAGCTCTCCACTGCTACATCACTCTCCCCCAAGTGAATTTCAATACATCTAGCTGCTCT
>NW_011247019.1:0-412 GCF_000146605.3 Meleagris gallopavo
ACTGCCCAAGTACTGTCAATAGCTTGTAAGAACAGTTTGATAGCATTAGTAATCCAATGCCTGCAAGATATTAAATCACAAGAAGATTTAAAAAATACCTCAAAGATTTAAATCAGTGCAGCCATCATATGACAGTTACTCTTGCTTTTACTTGTATTCACTGTGGACACCTTACATGCTGTATGCTTTGAAAACAAGTTTTTGCCAAAAGGCTATTTTGTTTAAAAGAACTGTCGGAATGGATTTCAATGGAGATGGTTCTTCTATCTGCAACAGTTCTTATTTACTATCATATTATGCTATCCAGCGTGGACTACTTCATCTCAGATGAAATCGTTTTTTTTTTTTTTTTTTGACTTGTTGTTGCTATTTTGACAGTGTTTGACTTCTGAGACTAACTCATCCAACCCAA
>NW_011247020.1:0-309 GCF_000146605.3 Meleagris gallopavo
CAGTTGTTACGGCACTTGGGAGCACCGCAGCTCTGCTGCCACCTGTTGGACACAATACAGTCATGAAAGCACTGCCCTGCATCCGGGCCTCTTTCACAAACCTGTGCTCCTTGCTCGGAGCACATGGCTGCACTCTGTGCACCATGTTGCTTACCACCAGAGAAAGCTCAGGTACCCAACACCATTTTTGGCTTTCCATCTTGTCTGAGAACTGCTCATGATGCACAGCCCTCATCTTTGCTTTGGTGAGGTGGGACTGCCATTGCTTCCTCAGTCCCACACTACCCCTTCCATCCCACACTGCCATGG
>NW_011247021.1:0-538 GCF_000146605.3 Meleagris gallopavo
AAGTGCCCTTTTCCATGTTCAATGCAGAAACAACACTTTCACTTTCCACAGGACCAGAAGGGGTTTTGAGCAAGATTGCTGTCAGTACTGAACCGGGAGGAGCTGTTGGCTCCACCGAGGGTGGAGAGAGAGGCCTTGCAGAGAGATCCGGCCAAATGAGAGAGCCGGGCGATCACCAACCACACGGAGTTTAACAAGACTATCAGGAGAAAGTTCTTTACAGAAAGGGTTCTTAAGCCCTGGAATAGGCTCCCCCATGGAGGTGGCTGAGTCACCATCCCTGAACGTGTTTAAAACCTGTCTGGATGTGGTGCTCAGGGACGTGATTTAGCAGAGGGTTGTTTGAGTTAGGCTAGCATGGTAAAGACTTGATGGTCCTGAGTGGTTCTATGATTCTATGATTCTAAGAGCAAGTGCCATATTCTACACGTGGGAAAGGGCAACCCTGGCTGTACGTACAGACAGGAGTTGAATATTCGTCTTGGAATTTGACAGGAATCTCCCCAGCCTAAGCCAGGAATGGATCTGTATTGGGGAT
>NW_011247022.1:0-438 GCF_000146605.3 Meleagris gallopavo
CTGTTGTGGGCGTGTACTACAGGCCCCCTGATCAGGATGAGGAGGTTGATGAGGCCTTCCGTAAGCAACTGGATGTAGCGTCACATTCCCAGGCACTGGTGCTTATGGGGGACTTCAATTATCCAGATATTTGCTGGACGACCAACATGGCCAGGCATGCACGGTCCAGACGGTTCTTGCAGTGTGTTGAAGACAGCTTTCTGAAACAAGTGGTGAAGGAACCAATGTGGGGAGGGTGTTACTGGACCTTATTCTCACCAACAAGGATGGACTTGTTAAGAAAGTAAAGGTTGGGGCAGCTTGGGTTGTAGTGATCATGAGATGGTGGAGTTCAAGATCCTGAGTGGAAGAAGCAAAGCTATAAGTAGGATTGCTACCCTGGACTTCAGGAGAGCCAACTTCGATCTCTTCCGGGACCTACTTGGAGCTATCCCGTGG
>NW_011247023.1:0-569 GCF_000146605.3 Meleagris gallopavo
CTTTATTTCTATTTTATTTTATTTGTGTTTTTCTCTGGGCTATTTTAAAGTCCTTTGGAGCTAAACATAACAGGTTGTACATAAAAAGAATTGCATTGGAATAAGTTTTACCTCATTTTTCCCATGCCATGAGTATATGAATTCCTGCTTACATAAGAAAATATTTGAACATAAAAAGCAATAATTTGGAATTGGATTGTGCAGGATGAATCATGAGACAAAATCTCATTAGTGATCTAAAAAAACATTCTGGCATTCCTGCCACAGTGTTTTCATAAAACATTTTTTTATCCGAAAATGAATTAATCAGAAGGTAATGATAAAATAATGATAATAATAATAATAGAAACCAAAAGGCAACTAAACCCCATAGTTGCAACTGGCTTTTGCATTATGTTAATTTCGATTTTGTTACAAGGAAAATATACTTTAAAAAAAGGGGGAGGGAGGAGGAGGGGAGAAAATGTATTTATTTTCCCATGACATGGACTAGTCTTCCACCGACCCTGGAAACAAACCTGTTTTGCCTTTCAGTCATCTACTGTGGGAAACCCTAGATCACTCTCACC
>NW_011247024.1:0-447 GCF_000146605.3 Meleagris gallopavo
CCAGACCCCCTGCGAGTGGAAGAGAAAGCACTCAGGGCTGCAGGGTTATGGGCTGGCTGCAGGAAGAGCTGGACGGGGTCCCACGTAGGGACAGAGCTCAGGAGCCCTCTCCCGCTGCTCAGAGGCACGAGCCACGGCAGTGGGAGAGGCTTTGGGAAGGAAGGAAGGAAGGAAGGAAGGAGGTGCACAGTCCTCTCCGTCCCCTTGCCCTCCCAAATGCAGCACAGCAGTCAGGGCGGAAGCAGCCTGATGGAATCCAGAGGCTTCCCGAGGCTGGGCTCAGCCCCGAGCTCTGACCCCGCCCAGCACAAGTGGTCCTGCATTTGCAGGAAGCCCACGGGATGCGCGGCAGAGAAACTGGGGCTGAGTTTCCTGCTTGGGTGTGGAGGGGAAGAGTCAGAGGAAGCGTAGGCTGAGCTGGACAGGGAGAGGAGGAACCCGACAACC
>NW_011247025.1:0-382 GCF_000146605.3 Meleagris gallopavo
CGTAACTTTCGGATGCCTGCTTTACAACATAAACATAAACAGGGCCTCTGAATTGTTTAATTACCCCCCTAACACTTGTGCCCCTTTACACTGGTCATTGTTCTGGTCATCCATCTGTCCTTGCATGGAGATCAGCTCGGAAGGAGGATGGAGGGGAGCATCTTGGAGCCTGCACACGGCATCCTCACATTCCCACAGAGTGGGACAGCTCTGCTTTGTGTCAAGGCCCTGACTCCCTGACGGTTTGTTACATGTATTTTGCTCATGCTGCTCTAAATGAACAAGCTTACAGCGTGTTTCCCAGTTCAGAGCACTGTACCCACATTGTTAGAACATTTAACATCTACTGTAGCTTTGTGAGAAAGTATTTGTTAGGTAATTC
>NW_011247026.1:0-356 GCF_000146605.3 Meleagris gallopavo
TTGCTCCTTGCTGCTAGGATGGGGTGTTTGAAAACTGATGCACGTGCCGTGATCACATCTCTCTTGCAGGAAGAAAGTGCTGAGCAAAAAAGAATGTTTGGGCCAGGTGACCTCAGGAGTCTGGCTGTTTTGGATGACGGCAGCTGATGGAAACAGGTATTCTTGTGGCTGTTCAGCTTTGAACACGAGTCAGGTGTGCTGTAGCAAGAGCCATTAGGCTCTGAAATGCCTTTCAACATGCACACTGCCTCTTTCTGTCCTGCCCTGCCATCTTTGTTCCTTTTTGATGCTAGGAATTTTTACTGGCATGTACTGGGCTTGTTCAGTCGGTGCTCTTGGAGCACTGTGCAGTGACG
>NW_011247027.1:0-445 GCF_000146605.3 Meleagris gallopavo
AGCTGCAGGGCATGCTCAATTTGGCAGGTTGGTTTGTGCAATCAGGACAGCGCTCTTAAAGCAAAGTTTTCTGTAATTTCAAGATAAACTTTATGATTTGTGTGCTTGTTACTTCAAATGGAAGAAGCTTACTGTAAATTGAAGCTGTTTATGGTTTCCTGTATTGCAAAGCAATACGTGGGCAGGGCTGCTGATTAGCGCCCAGCTCCCAGCAACAGGTGGGACAGCAGAGCTTCTGGCACCACTCAAGCATTCACTGCTGAAAACATTTAGGTCAGCACTGGCAATGTAGGATTTTGTTCTTCTGCTTTCACAAACAAAATAGAAAAAAAAAAAAAAAAAGAGAGATGGAATGGATCCATGACAAAATTAAAAAGTAGACAAGAAACTGATCTGGGCATTCACAGTTTCAAGTACTGGTGAGCTCTCTATCGTAGAGGGAATC
>NW_011247028.1:0-456 GCF_000146605.3 Meleagris gallopavo
TTCTGGGGGCCCCGTGGGGCCGGGAAGGGGTGCTTTGCTATTGGAGACAAGCCGTTCCGTAAGGAGCGCTGGGTGATGCTGACTGACGCCATCCCTTGTGAGCGTGCTCTATAGAAAGCTGCCCTCTGTGGGAGCGAGGAAACGAAACGCGGTGATTCAATACTGCCGGGTTGTTACGGGGTTCCTGCAGTCTGGGATTCTAGTCTGAGGACTGCGTGAGGACGCTACGAGGATAGCAGCTCCTGTGAGTGTAAGTTCTGTTATGTCAGATTCGGTGATTGGTTCCCCAGGTTTCCCAGGATTTCCTTTTGATTCTGTGATGATTCTGGGCTTCAAATGTGTGGTGGTGACTCTGATTCCTCACTAAGAGTACAGACCCCCAGACTTGTAGCTACGCAATACGATGCATTTCCACATCCACCCCTGTGCACAGTGTGTGGCATAGTTCTGAGTGCC
>NW_011247029.1:0-369 GCF_000146605.3 Meleagris gallopavo
GCTGCTGAAGCTGGTGCGGCCGCCCTACTCCTACTCGGCGCTGATCGCCATGGCCATCCAGAGTGCCCCCGAGAGGAAGCTCACCCTCAGCCACATCTACCAGTACGTGGCCGAGAACTTCCCTTTCTACAAGCGCAGCAAGGCTGGCTGGCAGAATAGCATCCGCCACAACCTCAGCCTCAACGACTGCTTCCGCAAGGTGCCCCGTGACGAGGACGACCCCGGTGAGGATGGGGGGCGGGCGGCGGCGCGGAGCCCCGGGGACGGGGATGTGAGGGGGATGTGGGGGTGTGGGGCTCCTCACCGTGCGGTCCTCGGGCTCCCTTGTCCCCCCTTAGTACTCCATCCCTGTGAGAGGACCGGTCTGCC
>NW_011247030.1:0-384 GCF_000146605.3 Meleagris gallopavo
AGATCCTCATGGCCCTCCTTTGGGCTCACTACAACAATTCCACATCCTCTTTGTCCCAAGCCTGGGTAGAGAGCAGAGGAGGACAATTATCTCCCTCTCTCTGCTGGCCTCCACTCTTTCAGTGCAGCCCAGGATACTATTGGCCTTCTAGACTGCAAATGCATAATGCTCATTTGTGTCACTGATCTCAAGGGACAGAGTTAACATCACTAAGAATTAGTTTTTTATCATCTGAAGTGCAGGAGTGAATCAATGCTGATTGAAAATAAATATTAAAAGTTATATTATTATTATATAATAATAACAATAATAAACAATTAAAAAAATAGGAAAAAACTAGGAATTAAAGTTAATTAATTCAAAGTAGAACAAGTATGCAGCAGA
>NW_011247031.1:0-446 GCF_000146605.3 Meleagris gallopavo
CACAGAAAACAAATACCAAAAATACACGCCAAAAAATACACAAATTACAATAAAACACACGCACAAAAAGAAGGAAAACAACGACAAAAAAAAAAAAAAGAAACGGAGCATGAAAAAGAGAAAAGCAAAAACAAAAGAGAAGGACAGAAATGACAAAATACAGACAAAAGAAATAAGAAGGAAAAACAAGAATACAAAACGAAAATTCCACAAAAAAAGAAGAAAGGAAACATCCAAAGCACACCCAAAAAAGAGAAATAGGCCAAAGAAGCAAAGACAACAAAAAGCCAACGGCAGCAAACGCTGGAGAGCAAAGCAAAAGGAGGAAAAAGGGAAAGAAAACGAAACCGAGACGACCGAAGGAAAGCAAAGCAGACGAGCGAGGGAACGAAAAGAACCAAAAGACGGCCGACGGAACGGCAAAGAAACAGGACTCAGCGCGACGG
>NW_011247032.1:0-380 GCF_000146605.3 Meleagris gallopavo
CCGTGCAAACACACCGTCCCATCTCGCACACTTCAGCCACGTTGCCTTCCTCCTCCTCCCCCACCAGTTCCCATTCCTGCTTCTCCTACCTGTGCCCCCCCCCCGTTGCTTTGGCCCCAGTAGCCTGCCACCCCCCACAGCCCTCCGGTTTGCACGAGGCTTTGCATCGCTTCCTTTGTGCACAGCCCCCATTGCTCTGCCCCTTGTTGCACCCCTCTTTTGCAGCACCGTTTAGAATCCCCCCCTATAAAAGTGCAGTTAGCTCAGAAATCCAGGTTGTTTTGAATTAGCGTTTTTAATTGAACACAGGCTTGCAGCCAGTGCTGTGAATCTATCACTGGGCTGTGAGACACTCCTGGCGTGAATTCTCTCTCTGTACC
>NW_011247033.1:0-427 GCF_000146605.3 Meleagris gallopavo
GGTGTTACAGGCTGACTTAGAGAGCTGTTCTGAAGATATCCTTGCTCTACTGACCCAATAACAAAGAAGGACACAAAACTCGCAGCTGCGGCGTCTTTTACCGCCTGCCGAGGAAAAGATTCCTCAAACTTGAGCATCGCTCCACTTGCAGGCGAGGGGAGCAGGAGCTGAAAAGGACAGGGGGACATAAAATAAGGGAAAAGCTTAACAGAGAGCAGATCTGGTGCGGACAGTGACACAAGCTGTGTCTCAACAGCACTGCCTTAGCGCACGCCTACATTAGGCACACCTACCTTGCAAGGGCCACACAGGAAGCTTGGGACACAGGCACCTATTGCTCCCCCGAGTCCCAACTCCATTGCTCAGCTGCTCCTCCATGTTCTGCAACAGAAAAGTCAACAAGACGGAAATTCAATTCATCGCAGAC
>NW_011247034.1:0-497 GCF_000146605.3 Meleagris gallopavo
GTCAGCATGGGGGAGTCGGATCACATCGCAAACCTACCTGCATACAAGCAGCACACCAACATGGGGTGCATGATGTTCATTACCTGCTGGACACATCTCACACCACTGACTGGAGGAGCCCAGGCAATCCTTCAACTCCATCAGGCTGCAAAATGAAATCCGAAGAGACGCAGAACATAATTTAAAACACAACGAGGATGCACACAATGCCCTTAAAAAACACCACGTGGATGCAATTAGCCCTATTAATTACAGCCATCCAGCTTGAGATCCTCCAGAAAAGCAGAGCTCACAGCTCTGAAAGAAAGCAGGAATCACTCACCCCATTCTAAGGGCTCACCCCACACCCCAAAGGAAGCAGTCTCCAGATTCACATGCTGCTCTTACACCTAGCAGCCCTTCAGTGCACATGCCATCCCCCCAAAAAAGACGAAGATCACAGCCCTGAAAGAAAAAAAGAACCACTTACCCATCCAAGGACCAATACGTCCCCCACA
>NW_011247035.1:0-442 GCF_000146605.3 Meleagris gallopavo
AGAGCAGCATCTGAATCTGGAGACTGCTTCCTTTGGGTGTGGGGTGGAGCCCTTAGAATGGGGTGAGTGATTCCTGCTTTCTTTCAGAGCTGTGAGCTCTGCTTTTCTGGAGGATCTCAAGCTGGATGGCTGTCATGAATAGGGCTATGTGCTAATTGCATCCATGCGGTGGGTGTTTTTTAAGGGCATTGTGTGCATCCTTGTTGTGTTTTAAATTATGTTCTGCGTCTCTTCTGATTTCATTTTTGCAGCCTGATGGAGTTGAAGGATTGCCTGGGCTCCTCCAGTCAGTGGTGTGAGATCTGTCCAGCAGGTAATGAACATCATGCACCCCATGTTGGTGCGCTGCTTGTATGCAGGTAGGTTTGCGATGTGATCCGACTCCCCATGCTGACCATCCCACAGCTAGATCAAGTTGCTCAGAGTCTGAGCCAGGCTCACC
>NW_011247036.1:0-459 GCF_000146605.3 Meleagris gallopavo
GTGTGAGTACACCTGGAATAGAGTGTGATAGCCAGTTGTGGGAGTAAAACCTGGAGAAAAGTCAGAGGAAAGCATGAGTAATTCTTGCGTAAACCAAGTAAACTGTGAGTATCAACTGTGAGTATCACATGAAGGTGAGAGCACACCTGGAGTATGGTGTGAGTTAGTAAGCGTGGAGTAAAGTGTGAGCAGAACCCAGCGGAAGTTGTGCGCACGTCTGTGCCCGCGACGGGGGGCCGTGGGCTTCCCTCCCCCCCCGGCCCACCAGAATGGGAAGGGAAGGGGAGACGGGACGGGGAGCTGGGAGCTGGGCTCCAGGAAGGAAGAAGAAGAACAAAGCGACAACGATCTGCGGACAAAACTTGTTTACTGAGTGCGATGGCGGAGTGCGAGTTAAGCCGACGCCATGGCGCCTCGTGGGAGCTGAGAGGAATAAATGAGAGGGACAGAGGGAGTTCC
>NW_011247037.1:0-496 GCF_000146605.3 Meleagris gallopavo
CTTTTCACCGAACGCCGCTTTGAGCTGTCAGCAGCGGTCTCGTGTTTCTCGCTTGCCGAGAACGGGCAACTTCAGCCGGCTGCTTTTCTCCGACGAGTGAGCGGGCTCCTGTGCGCGCATCGGAAAGGAGCGGTTTGCACTTCGCCTTGGCTACATGCAGAATGCACTGCGTCTACCTCTGAATACTATGTCTCTGTCTTTATTTCGTGCGACAGTTCATTCTAGTGAGGTTTCCACGGCTACACATCTGCATTCAGAGAGGAAAAGAGTGGAAAGGAAAAACCCCTCTCTAATAAGACACCTGGAAGTTCGAGGAGCGACAGCTGTAGTGCTCTCAGGGAGAGCGTTTCAGAAAGTGTGGAGAGATCCTTTCAGGACTGCGGAGAAAAAAACCCCCACTCGCAGGTAGTGCAGGAGGCTGAATTCGCACTTGTCGGCATCGGAATCGCACTCCTGCACTCTCACGAGTAGAAAGCGGCATTCGCGCTGAACCGCG
>NW_011247038.1:0-381 GCF_000146605.3 Meleagris gallopavo
ACAACTATTAATGGGAGGAATGACAGTAAATTTTCTTGTAGCAAATTTCTGCCATATGTGTAACTTTTCCCTAGAGTATTACTAGGAACTTAGTCAAAGAAGGCACCTAAATAGTGCAAGGGATGAAATTCAGCAGAGTACAAATGAAATCTAACCAGGTTTCCATGCATTTGACGTAATTGATATCATCTCTCTTTTCCACTTTCCTTTTCCTATCTTTATTCTTTCCTTCTCTCTCTCTCTTTTCCTTCTCTCTCTCTCCTTTTCTTTTCTTTTTCTTTTCTTTTCTTTTCTTTTACTTTTTCTTTTCTTTTCTTTTCTTTTCTTTTCTTTTCTTTTCTTTTCTTTTCTTTTCTTTTCTTTTCTTTTCCTTTTCCTTTT
>NW_011247039.1:0-383 GCF_000146605.3 Meleagris gallopavo
GGCATCCCGTCCCTCTGCTGTGTCACTGCACCCCACAGCTTGGTGTCCTTAGGGTGCACTCAACCCCACTGTTGATGTCCCTGATGAAGGGGAAACCCCGGATGCTTGTACCAACTGGGCGTAGAAGCCCTTGGGAGCAGCCCTTGCGGAGGACTCGGGGATCCTGGTGGACAAAGAGCTGGACATAAGCCAGTAGTGTGCACTTGCAGCCCAGAAGGCCAAACTGTATCGTGGGCTGCATTCAAAGAGGAGCGACCAGCAGGGAGAGGGAGGTGAATTGTCCCCCTCTACTCGGCTCTGGTGTGCGGCCCCATGTGCAGCACTGCGTCCAGGCCTGGGGCTCCAGCACGGGAATGATGTGGAGCTTTTTGGAGCAGGTCCAG
>NW_011247040.1:0-394 GCF_000146605.3 Meleagris gallopavo
GGAGTCCTCAGTGCAGGGAGACATGGAGCTGTGCGAGTGCATCCAGAGTACAGCCACAAACACGAACCCAAGGATGGAACCCCTCTCCTGTAAGCAAGGAGAGCTGGGCTGTTCAGCCTCCTGGAAGAAGTGAAGGCTCCAAGGGAACCTGGTAACAGCCTTTCAATCCCTAAAGGCAAGAGCAAGGGAAAATGGAGGTGAAATCTAAAAGAAAATGTCTTGTACAGTGAGGGTGCTGAGGCAGTGGCACAGGTTGCCAGAGACATGGTGGATGTGCTGGCCCTTTCAAAGGGGGGAGCCAGGCTCAGACTCTGAGCAACTTGATCTAGCTGTGGATGGTCAGCATGGGGGATCGGATCACATCGCAAACCGTCCTGCATACAAGCAGCGCACC
>NW_011247041.1:0-485 GCF_000146605.3 Meleagris gallopavo
TTTCAGCCTTGGGGTGGGACTGGCTCCCATTTGTCCAGGGCTAGAGGGATTTGAGCAAGGTCGCTCTGAGCAGCCGCTGCCAGGCCTCGCCTGGCCCCAGCCCAGCAGCACGCGGCCATTTGCCTCTTACCAGTGCCCTCTCCAGCACAGGCGTTGCACTCCCAGCTGGCTGTGCTCTGACTCAAGTTGGAACAGTGCCGATGAGTGCCTTGCGCAGCACAGGAGCTGCAGAGGAGCAGCTGCCAGGGCCTGGGGAAACCAAGGGGTTGCGGCCATGAGGACAAAGTGACCTGACCAGGGAGTGCCCGGCACAGCTCTGGTGCTCAGTCTGTGCTGCCCCAGGCTGTGGCGAGGCCGCAGCAGGGATCCCACACAGAGCCCCAGGGGGCTGCTGAGGTAACTCACCCCTCTCCCTCTGCCTGCTCCCTGCCGTGTGGTACGGCAGTTGCTGGCATCGCATCTCCTGTGCCTCTCCAGTAGTGCTG
>NW_011247042.1:0-422 GCF_000146605.3 Meleagris gallopavo
AAAGATGCGCAGTCAGCGGGCGAAGGGAGGAGATCCCCATCCCTCTGCTCTGCGCTGGTCAGGCCTCACCTGCAGTGCTGCGTCCAGATGTGGAGTCCTCAGTGCAGGGAGACATGGAGCTGTGCGAGTGCATCCAGAGTACAGCCACAAACACGAACCCAAGGATGGAACCCCTCTCCTGTAAGCAAGGAGAGCTGGGCTGTTCAGCCTCCTGGAGAAGTGAAGGCTCCAAGGGAACCTGGTAACAGCCTTTCAATACCTCAAGGAAAGAACAAGGGAAAATGGAGGTGAAATCTAAGGAAAAATGTACTTGTACAGTGAGGGTGCTGAGGCAGTGGCACAGGTTGCCAGAGACATGGTGGAGTGTGCTGGCCCTTTCAAGGTGAGCCTGGCTCAGACTCTGAGCAACTTGATCTAGCTGT
>NW_011247043.1:0-529 GCF_000146605.3 Meleagris gallopavo
CTGGCTCATGTCTAGATTTTGGCCCATAAGGGTCCACAAGTTCTTCTCTGCTAGTCTAAATGAATTCTTGTCCTAGTATGTACTCTTACTTAGGATTGCTGTGATCCAAGTGCAACACCTTGCTCTTGTTCTTGCTGAACCTTTTAGGTTCTCATTCAGTTTTAAGTGACTGCCAGAAATTTTAATGTGAGTGATTGCCGGGAATTAAAATTCAATGTAGAGTTCCTTATCATCATCATTCTTGGGAATATTTCAGCAGAAACTTTCAATAAATTTGGTGTGAGGAAGACATATCCCCCCTTAAAATATCACACAGAACTGCTGAAATCTGGCCAAAAGAAAAGAAAACAAAACAAATGGAAAACAGCTTGCTATAATGGAGAGAACTGACTTTAACAAGAGGTACTATAATTTTGCTTAAAGTTACCAGATATCCTAATTAAGAAACACATTTTACATGGTGTGCATATATGCAAACACACCGTATGGTTACTATATGTGCCAGACTAAACCTTGGACTTTCTCAGAA
>NW_011247044.1:0-412 GCF_000146605.3 Meleagris gallopavo
ATACAGGCTGGGGGATGAGCTGCTGGAGAGGAGCTCTGCGGAGAGGGACCTGGGCGTCCTGGTGGATGACAGGTTGGCCATGAGCCAGCAGTGTGCCCTCGTGGCCAAAAGGGCCAATGGCATTCTGGGGTGCATTAAGAAGAGCGTAGTCCAGCAGGTCGAGGGAGGTGATCCTCCCCCTCTACTCTGCCCTGGTAAGGCCTCATCTGGAGTACTGTGTCCAGTTCTGGGCTCCCCAGTACAAAAAAGACAGAGATCTCTTGGAAAAGAGTCCAGCGGAGAGCCACAAAGATGGTGAAGGGCCTGGAGCATCTCCCCTATGAAGAAAGGCTAAGTGAACTGGGTCTGTTTAGCCTTGAGAAAAGAGACTGAGAGGGGACTGATCCAGTTATAAATATCTGAGGTGTGGCGG
>NW_011247045.1:0-478 GCF_000146605.3 Meleagris gallopavo
CCTTAGATTTTCACCTCCATTTTCCCCTTGTTCTTTCCCTTTTAGGTATTTGAAAGGCTGTTACCAGGTTCCCTTGGAGCCTTCACTTCTCCAGGAGGCTGAACAGCCCAGCTCTCCTTGCTTACAGGAGAGGGGTTCCATCCTTGGGTTCGTGTTTGTGGCTGTACTCTGGATGCACTCGCACAGCTCCATGTCTCCCTGCACTGAGGACTCCACATCTGGACGAAGCACTGCAGCTGAGGCCTGACCAGCGCAGAGCAGAGGGATGGGGATCTCCTCCCTTCGCCCGCTGACTGCGCATCTTTGGATGCAGCCCAGGATACGGTTGGCTTTCTGGGCTGGAAGGGCCCACTGCTGGCTTGTGTCCAGCTCCCACCACCAGTACCACCCAGGCCCTTATGGGAGCAGGACTACGCTCAGTCCTTTTCATTCCCCCTAGCCATGTTTTGGTGGTGGTGTTCCCTCTTCCCAGCTACTG
>NW_011247046.1:0-357 GCF_000146605.3 Meleagris gallopavo
GGACGCACTTCTGAATGTGAGTTCAACTTGGTTTCCACTGGAACTTCTAAATAATTTTCTACAGATCTGCTTTCCAACTGGGTACACACAGCATGTCCCTATGCAAGGAGTTGTTGCTCTCCAGGTGCAGGACAATGCACTTATCTTTGCTGAACTTCATGACACTCTAGTCAGCCAAACTCTGCAGCCAGTTGAGGTGTCTCTGGATGGCAGCATAGTTCTCTGGTGAGTTATCCACTCCCACAGATTTCAAGTCATTTGCAATGTTTAACCCTCTCAATAATTATTATTTAAAAAGTCAAGTATTATCTTATTAATAAAAAGAATCTCAGTAGTTTTTTTTTCAATTAACGTTTT
>NW_011247047.1:0-514 GCF_000146605.3 Meleagris gallopavo
CCCCCTTCCCACTTCCCTGTTCTCTTCTCCATTTCCCTTCCACCTTCCCCATCCCCCCTTCCCTTTACTCTTCTCCCGTTCTCTTTCTCTCCTTTTCCCCCTCCCCCTTTCTCTTCCCCTTTCCCTTTCCCCTTTCTCTTCCCCATTTCCCTTCCGCTTCCTATCCCTCAGACCGGGACGATCGCTGCTTTGGACGGGACCGTGACCGTTTCCGGGACTCAGAGAGGTTTGAGAGCGACTGGCGCGCCCGTCCCGCCGCCTCCGACAGCTTCGATGATTTCCCACCGCGCCGCGGGGACGACGCCTTCGGGGACAGTGAGTCAGGGTCGACACGGGGACAAGGACCCGTGGACATGGGGCAGTGTGAGCCCTGACCCCACTGTCGGCCCCCGATCCTGCAGGGTATCGGGATCGCTACGACGATCGGTATCGCGATGGCCCGCGGCGCGACATGGACCGTGGCTTCGGCGGCAGAGATCGCTACGATGATCGCAGCAGAGACTACGACCGGGGT
>NW_011247048.1:0-503 GCF_000146605.3 Meleagris gallopavo
AGCAGCATCCTGAATTCTAAGATAATTTGCATCTGTAAGTACTTTTAAGAAAGGGAAGTGTGATTAACTTCTAAGGGAAAGGTTTTCAAATAGACCCCAGCTCTACATGTTGGTCTTTTATGGACCCACAACTGAATATTTGAGGACTCTTGTGGTTATATTTTTGCTTTATAAATTTCTTTTCTGAGGTGTGGTTCTGTGTAAATCTTTCATTGCCAGAGTAAATGATCCAGAAAACTGAAATGCAGAATAGGACAGCTGAACCAAGGCAAATAAGGTCTGATATCAGTAACAGTTGCTGTTAGAACTTAAAAGTGATAATAAATAAGATTTTTGTATTATAAATATTAAAACTCTATACTTCTCCCCAGAAGGATGCTAGAAGCCATAAAGAATCAAGTGTTGCACTGGAAAAACATTTAGGTTTGAGTCATCATATAGGGTCTCCTTATTTCAGGTAGAACTGATTTATAAGAGGCAGTAGATATCTATTTCTTCAGGAA
>NW_011247049.1:0-352 GCF_000146605.3 Meleagris gallopavo
TAGGATGATTAACATTTCCCTTGTAACTGCCTTATTTAATACTTCTCTTCCATCTGGAAGGATCCAGCTTCCTTCAGACTCTATGGCCCCTAAGTTTCTAAGGGTTTCTTTTTCTTTTTCACTGAAAATTTGCTTTAGGGGGAGGGGGGTGGCACCTCAGGCACAAGATAATTCATAGCCATTGTTGATTGTGAAGCAGCCTCACGGGCTGTTTTATCTGCTGCTCGATTGCCCTGAGCAATGAGTGAATTACCCTTCTGGTGGCCCCTGACGTGTACTATTGCAATCTCGGTGGGTGTGGTCAGTTTTCTAAAACTCGTCTGATTAATGCTCCGTGGACCAATTCCTTTCC
>NW_011247050.1:0-374 GCF_000146605.3 Meleagris gallopavo
CTGGTAGGTATTTGGACCTGGAAGCTGCTTCCTTCACTTGAGAGTGTGGGGGAGTATTGGTCCTTGGAAATGGGGGTAAGTGGTTTCTTTTTTTCTTTCAGGGCTGTGATCTTGTCTTTTTGGGGGATGGCAAGTGCACTGAAGGGCTGCTAGCTGTAAGAGCAGCATGTGAATCTGGAGACTGCTTCCTTTGGGGTGTGGGGTGAGCCCCTTAGAATGGGGTGAGTGATTCCTGCTTTCTTTCAGAGCTGTGAGCTCTGCTTTTCTGGAGGATCTCAAGCTGGATGGCTGTAATTAATAGGGCTATGTGCTAATTGCATCCATGCGGTGGGTGTTTTTTAAGGGCATTGTGTGCATCCTTGTTGTTGTTTTAA
>NW_011247051.1:0-366 GCF_000146605.3 Meleagris gallopavo
CTGTTTAGGAGGGTGGATAGCGATAGGACAAGGGGAAATGGTTTTCAAGTGAGACAGGGGAGGTTTAGGTTGGTTATTAGGAGGCAGCTTTTCACGCACAGGGTGGTGACGCACTGGAATGTGTGCTTGAGAGTCACTTCCAGGATGATCTGCTCCATGATCCGTGACCAGCACAGAGGTGAGACTGACATGCTGGTAGTTGCCCGCGTCACACTTTCTATCCTTCCTAAGAGGTGTGCTGTCTACCTTTTTTCTCCTCAGCAGGGACTTGACCTGACTGCCTCGA
Source organism: Meleagris gallopavo (assembly GCF_000146605.3). Classification (NCBI taxonomy): domain Eukaryota; kingdom Metazoa; phylum Chordata; class Aves; order Galliformes; family Phasianidae; genus Meleagris; species Meleagris gallopavo. The sequence goes on from NW_011247051.1 coordinate 287, forward strand.
CTTGTGAAATACCATGGAGAGTGGCTCGGTGACTGCAGCGGTGAACTTCCCGTCGGAACTCTCGTGGGACTCATCTCGTC
>NW_011247052.1:0-393 GCF_000146605.3 Meleagris gallopavo
TACAGCGAGGGTGCTGAGGCAGCGGCACAGGTTGCCAGAGACATGGTGGATGTGCTGGCCCTTTCAAGGTGAGCCTGGCTCAGACTCTGAGCAACTTGATCTAGCTGTGGATGGTCAGCATGGGGGAGTCGGATCACATCGCAAACCTACCTGCATACAAGCAGCGACACCAACATGGGGTGCATGATGTTCATTACCTGCTGGACACATCTCACACCACTGACTGGAGGAGCCCAGGCAATCCTTCAACTCCATCAGGCTGCAAAATGAAATCAGAAGAGACGCAGAACATAATTAAAACACAACAAGGATGCACACAATGACCCTTAAAAAACACCCACCGCATGGATGCAATTAGCACATAGCCCTAATTAATTACAGCCATCCAGCTTG
>NW_011247053.1:0-416 GCF_000146605.3 Meleagris gallopavo
CAGCACAGAGGTGAGACTGACATGCTGGTAGTTCCCCGCGTCACACTTTGTATCCTTCCTAAGAGGTGTGCTGTCACCTTTTTTCTCCTCACCAGGGACTTGACCTGACTGCCTCGACTTGTGAAATACCATGGAGAGTGGCTCGGTGACTGCAGCGGTGAATTCCCTGGAACTCTGGGACTCATCTCGTCAGGACCCAAGGCTCCTGGATGTTTGGGTCCTCAGGTGGTCCAGAACCTGATCTCCCATGGCAGTGTGGGATGGGAAGGGGTGTGTGGGACTGAGGAAGCAATGGCAGTCCCCACTCACCAAACCAAAGATGAGGGCTGTGCATCATGAGCAGTTCTCAGACAAGATGGAAAGCAAAAAATGGTGTTGGGTAGCTGAGCCTTCTCTGGTGGTAAGCAACATGGTGC
>NW_011247054.1:0-338 GCF_000146605.3 Meleagris gallopavo
ACTCACAGTGGAGTACAATTAGCTTGAATTACTTGTAAGGCATTAGAAGTCCTCTAATAAAGGACTGTGAAAATATCACAGACTAACATGGAACAACTTCTTCCCCTTCTAGGTAGCTTGTTCTCATTATTTTCTGTAACCTGAAGCAAAGTAGAAATGACTTCACAAGTGATCTCTCCTAGGTAAAAACTTACATTTTATACCTACTCCTACTAAAGTTATACGGAAATCTTCACAATCCTTCCCAATGCCTCCACTTTCTATCTAATAGAAAGACAATTCAATTTCAAGAGTACACATCCTCTTTTAAATCTCTTCTGCAGCTCATAATGTCATTC
>NW_011247055.1:0-582 GCF_000146605.3 Meleagris gallopavo
TGACAATTTCTCACACATATACCATTTTGATATGACCCATAGCTCGTTTTCTCTCAGAAATAACATTTCTGGCCCATAAATGGCTTTTTCTTTCAGAAATTCCAACTTTCCAGGCGCAAATAGATTATCTTTTCCCTTCAAAAGACTACGGAAAAGCGGTATTTCCCGGAAAAAAACGTCATCTATTTGGGAGAAATCTGGTATGTCTTGAAGAAAATGTCTCCGTAGGGAGAAGGCTGATATTTGCGAGGTGTAATGACAGATCTTCTGCAGGGAAGTTGTTTTTCTAGCTGAAAAGGTCTAATTTTTCGAATTAGAATGGTACTTCTGACGGTAATGTGATATTGCTGATTTAAGTGATATTGGTGATTGTAAGGTAGAGGTCATCACACGGAAGCGCACACGGAAACGTTCTGCCAGACTACAACAAGTGCAATGCACTTCGGACGCAGCACAGCGTGCGGGATTCTGCCACTGCACATGGCGGCTAAAGTTCCAGTTTAAAGCCGCTGAGAATCGGTGTAGCGCTACATCGCGAATGCCGCGTTCTAGCCCTGAGAGGCGAAGGCGTGCTATTCCGAA
>NW_011247056.1:0-325 GCF_000146605.3 Meleagris gallopavo
GGCAAAGAATGGAAAGCAAAGGAGCAACTGAAAGCAAAGCCAACAAACATACTCTGAACAGGAAAGGAATGCTTGCAGCAAGGAACAAGATCACGCAAAGAAAGCAGCTGGAAAGACAAAGAATACACAAACAGGAAACAAAGACAATGCAAAGCAAACAAAAAAGCCTACACTACAGAAAAAAATAAAAATAAAAAAAAAGACAAAAACAAAAAACAGGAATAGGAAGAGCAAAGCAAAGTAAAACAAGGTCGAAGAAATACAAAGAGGAAAAGCCAATGAAGTCAATTCACTAGCATGGCAAAGCAAAGAATCCTAGCAAAGT
>NW_011247057.1:0-452 GCF_000146605.3 Meleagris gallopavo
TCTGAAGGATAATGACTGTATACATCCGTAGTCAGTTAGGCACGTTCTCCTCTGCATGACTATTATCTTGATTTTTTTGATAGACTCCCCCTTTCAAGGGAGCAACATCATTGTGTTCCACTGGCTTGTAACTGTCTCCTGTTGAACCTGACACTGCGGGAGGTTGAATGTGATCTGCTTCCCTTTTTGTTTAGGAAGAGTGCATTTTTGCTTAGTAAAAGGCAATTGGCAAAGACCTTTGAGCTACCGGTGAGCACAAATGGGCTGAAATGAGGACTAAGAAACCAGCCTCATCAACAAGGCAACGTACATAGCAAATTTCTTTACAAAACTGCTTCTCGTGTGTTTGTTGATTTATACTGTTCCTGAAAGTGTTCTGAAACACTGTGTCAAAGCCATCATGGATTTTACCTCCAAGAAACTGAACTGGTGGGTTCCAAGGACAGAAGTTG
>NW_011247058.1:0-583 GCF_000146605.3 Meleagris gallopavo
AAAAGCTGTACAGTGTCTACTCTCTAAACCGGGAGCTGAATACTCCAGGTACACTGTTAGAGCACTGAGGACGAAGAAGGATACAAGGGTATACCCCCTGCATAAGGAGCAGGGCAGATATCTTTACACAAGCACAGCACTTCCAGGAGGACTGGTCAGAGAAGATCCAACCAAGGCTTACAATCAACACGGGCTCTTGGCATATGTATGTAGCTTCATTGCAAGCCGTAGCAGGCTTATTTTGCACAACTATGGCTACGCTACACCCAGCCTGTCCTAGCTCATACTGAGCCACCTTGGTAGCCTCCACACGCAGCTCTTTGATGCTGTTCACACCCAGCATGACTGCAGTGACTGCAAGGGGTCTTCTGCTGAGCTACAGCACAGTTCAGCTGCATCTCAGCACTTGTCTGAGCAGGCATCGGTAGGCAAAAGACGTGCAATCAGACACCTCTGATGCAAGAGGACAGAGAGGCTGCACTCACTTCATTGCAGTATCTCTCTCCCTTCTGTCACCAGCTGCTCTTTAACTACAGACAGTCCTTGACGTCGGATGACAAGATCTGATGTCAGCAGTGCCAAC
>NW_011247060.1:0-445 GCF_000146605.3 Meleagris gallopavo
AACCCAGGGTCCCTAGTCAGATGCCACCACTCGCCGTCCCACCACACTTCTGCTCTGTCACCACCAAGACCTGCTCCCTGCTGTCATTCTCTCTCACCACCTCAGCCCTTGGAGCCTCCCCTCGCCGCCGGCCCCCTAACCCTCGGGTCACGCTGCTGACCAAAGAACGACTCCACAGTCTCCCCTTGCCCACGGCTTCCGGAAAAAGACCACACTTTCAGTGGAGGCAGGAGTGGAAGGGAGCCCAGCTTGGCCTGACGGGGAATAGCGAGCATGCGTTCACGGAGAGACGCTCACGTTCAGAAGCCGCAAAGCCTGTCGACCTTGGAGCAATGAGGTGCAGAAGCCGGGTGCTCAGGCATGGCTTTCCGTCTTGCAGGTCCGTGAGGCAAGGCGACAACACAGGCGTGGACCTCGTCTGCAGCTACAGGAAGGAGCCCTCCAG
>NW_011247061.1:0-535 GCF_000146605.3 Meleagris gallopavo
TTTTTTTAATGTTTAGATCAGAGACATGTTTCTAGTCAAATGTAAGTTGATACAAATACCTCTTTTCTTATTAGATTGGCAATGATTCATATGTTAACCTCTTGCTGAGGGAGAATAAAAACACTTAGAGAAGCAAATATGGAAGGAATTTATCATCTGTTGCAATGTTGACAATCTCCTTCCAAAGATGCCTGTTTCTCCTCATCAGTCATATAAAGGGTCTTGACTTCTAGGATAAAAACAGAATGTAAATGCTCTGTATAGACTTGTTCAGATTTAGGCTACAGCCAGGAGATTTCTTTTATCTTCCTAGCAGTTGACAATATCTTCTTCTTGGAGTTTTTTTTTGTTGTTTGTTTTTTTTGTTTTTTTTTTGTTATTTCTTAGGGTTTAGTCTTTCTATGTCCCAGTGCAAGCATCTTAAAGTCCAGAAAGCTATCCTACCAGTGGTCTCATTCTATAAGTGATTTTTACCTCTTTGTGTTTTTGAGTATACATGTCAACTGAATTCACTTGTCCTTGGTTCAGTTTTTTT
>NW_011247062.1:0-366 GCF_000146605.3 Meleagris gallopavo
GGTTAGCAGTTAGGTTTCAAACAGTCACCTGCATCAACAGAACCAACACAAATACACATACTTCTGCCTTAAAGATGCAGGACAGAAATTGGGTCCATGAGAAGCCTTCATAAATAGGTAGTCAGAAGGAAAAGTAATTCTTTCACATACGCACACAGACACATACTCAAGAGGCAGGGAGGAGGAATAAACGAGCATTTAAAGGTAACGTGGTCAAAGACTCTAAATATTTTATTCAAAAGAGGATTCTCAGGTACCAGCTCAGTGCATCCGCTTTCCCATGTGAGAAAAAGAAATCAATAGCAAATACTGTTTTCAAGGCAGAAATTTCTGCAACATTTGTGTTTGGGAGAGACAGACCCCCCC
>NW_011247063.1:0-526 GCF_000146605.3 Meleagris gallopavo
TTTCAAATCACATACTGGCATGAAAGAAGTCTAGAGACTTCCTTTAGAACTCAGCTCCGTCCCTCTCATTTACAATGCAACCAATCTTTTTTTGCTTGTTTACATATAAAGTAAATCCAAGCACATCCCGTTTAACAACTTAGTAGCAAAGAACATGCATCATTTGTCCAGAAGTCTCCTTCCACCCTACTTTACTGCCCAGAGAGCAGTAATCATCTTCTCCTGTTTCTTTGTCTTCTCCCCTCCATCCTGGAAGCTGGAGTTTCTCAGATGCAGATGTCTTAAAGACAACATTGGGTTCAAAGCTGCGGCCAGCTACAGAAGAAAATCCACTTTTTGCAGCAGCCCATCTGCCCTCCTCCCATCAGTAAACTCCTCTGCCTTCCTGCCCATGAAACTAGGAAGATGCAACAATCATCTTCCACGTGATTTTGGTTAAAGTTTGGGTTTTTTTGTTTTTTGTTTTTTTGTTTTGTTTTGTTTTAAACTACTAAGTCAATACCAAGCAAGTGCATCAAGCAGTAGG
>NW_011247064.1:0-477 GCF_000146605.3 Meleagris gallopavo
TTGCTTTTTCCTTCTCTCTACGGAGAGGGGAAAAGAGTTGAAGGCTACCAAGTGCAAAGGCAGTGAGGTGCCACAGTGTGTGACCCTGCCTCTTTCCGTTAACTCCATGCTGATCTTCTGCACCTTTCCACTGGAACTGTCATTCACTGAGAGGCTTCCAATTTCCTTTGTCTGTTTTCTGCCACCTGTTTTTATGGTACCCCTGTTTCTGCAGTTTTGCTGCTGACAAAATGAATTCCGTTTTATTCCTGCTTTATAGCAAGAAGACAACGAAAAGAGAGAAGAGTGCAACTGAAGAAGGCTTCTGTGAGAGCTGCTGCTGCTGCTGAGGTGAGTCCATGGTGAGCACAGACACGGGCTCTTGTTGTTCTCAGTGCCTCCGTCTGTCAGACGTGAAAGATATTGCAGAATCCCAAGGCAAGCGATGTCATAGAAAACACCCAGCTGTGTGTTTGAGGAAATCAAACTTGCCTTGTT
>NW_011247065.1:0-395 GCF_000146605.3 Meleagris gallopavo
ACACCCACCGCATGGATGCAATTAGCACATAGCCCTATTAATTACAGCCATCCAGCTTCAGATCCTCCAGAAAAGCAGAGCTCACAGCTCTGAAATCAAGCAGGAATCACTCACCCCATTCTAACGGCTCACCCCACACCCCAAAGGAAGCAGTCTCCAGATTCACATGCTGCTCTTACAGCTAGCAGCCCTTCAGCGCACTTGGGATCCCCCAGAAAGAGAAGATCACAGCCCTGAAAGAAAAAGAAACCACTTACCCCATTCCAAGGACCAATACTCCCCCACACTCTCAAGTGAAGGAAGCAGCTTCCAGGTCCCAAATACCTACCAGCCCCTTAAGTACGCTCAGGGTTCCCTGCTAAAAAAACAGAGAGAGCAGCTCCACAATGGAGGAG
>NW_011247066.1:0-483 GCF_000146605.3 Meleagris gallopavo
AAAATGATGGATAGTATAATACAAATTATGGGTGGATAGTGATAGGGCAAGGGGGAATGGTTTTAAACTAAGACAGGGGAGGTTTGGGCTAGATACTGGGAGGAAGTTTTCCACAGAGAGGCTGGTGACGCACTGGAACAGGTGGCCAAGGAGGTTGTGGATGCCCCATCCCAGGAGGCATTCAAGGCCGGGCTGGACGTGGCACTGGGCAGCCTGCTGCAGTGGTTGGCGACCCTGCACGCAGCAGGGGTTGAAACTGGATGATCTTTGAGGTCCTTCTCAACCCAGGCCATTCTGAGAGTCTATGATTCTATGAAAATACTAATTGGTTATGCTCTCAATCATGTCAGAGAGCTCCTGAAGGAGCTCATCTGCATCCTTCCCCGGCTCCAAATCCTCTCCTCCTTCCAGATCTCCGCCGGAGAGCTCCAGCAGTAGCTTCTCCAGGTCATCTCTGCAGAGAAGGGCACTTTCTCTGCCCCG
>NW_011247067.1:0-502 GCF_000146605.3 Meleagris gallopavo
TTTGTTCTGTGTCTTGCTTGTCTCTGGTCTTGCACTGTTTTCACTATTACATTCTCTTGTCGTCCTATTTTGTGTTCCTTGCCCCATTCTGTTGGCCTAATGACCCCTTGGCTTTGTGTTGCCACATTCATGTCGGCATTCAGTTTTGGCGTTCCCTGCCGTATTGTCTGGGCCGTCATCCTTGGCATTTCCTTCCATGTTCTCTTGGCCCTTGCCTTTGCCTGGGCATTCCCTTGCCCTCCTGTTTTTGTGGCAACACCTGGGCGGGTGCAGCCCTGCGAGCACAGCTGGGGGCAGTTTGGCTGTGGAGTGGGCAGAGCCAGGCTCCATCCCTCCCTGATCCCATGTAAGGGCTGGGAAGAGTAGGGGCAGGCATGTGAACCTGGGGAGTGCTTCCTTGGAGTATGCCTTGTTCTTGGTGATGGAGTGAGTGATATTTTTTTTCTCCTTCCATTGTGGAGCTGCTCTCTCTGTTTTTTAGCTAGGGACCCTGAGCGTACTT
>NW_011247068.1:0-483 GCF_000146605.3 Meleagris gallopavo
GGTTTTATGGGGTCTTTTATAGGGTCTTATCGGGTTCAGTGGGGGTTTATGGAGTCTTTTATAGGGTCTTTTTGGGATCCGGTGGGGTGTATGGGGTTTTTATAGGGTCCTATGGGGTCTCATGAGGTCCAATAGGATCTTATGGGGACTTTTATAGGGTCTTATGGGGTCCAATGGGGTCTTATGGGATCTTATAGGGTCCTATGGGGACCAAGGGGTTCTGTGGGGCCTTATAGGATCTATGGGGCCTTATAAGGTTCTATGGGGCCTTATAGGGTCTCATGGGGTCTTATGCACAGATTTTGGGACAAAGCCTCATTTTGGGGACAAAAGGAGCAGTTTTGGGGTTCCACCCCCCCTTTTTTTGGGTATAATTCATCAATTTTTAGTTAAAAACCACAATGTGGGGTTGGACGGGGGGCGTGGAGGGGGGGGGGCGACCGGCTTTTTGGGGCCGAGTCAGAGCGATTTTGGGGCTGTGTT
>NW_011247069.1:0-445 GCF_000146605.3 Meleagris gallopavo
TATCAGAAAGTTTGTCACAACCTTCCTTTCTGGGAAATGCAGGTGATAACTACCTACTATACTATTACATCCTAAAGATTGAGGATGGGTTGTAAATTAAAATTGTAAATTGAAGTTACAACTAAAACAAACAAGAAAACATTAAAAACAACAGAAGAAAACCCACAAACAAAAAGACCAACAAACAACAGCAACAACAACAAAAACCAAACACAGTAAAATGGTTCTTGGACTTGCATGATTTAACATTTAACCATCAAGGCACCATCGTCCCTCCGTGTGCACAAACAGACTAATTAATAAGCTGGTTTTCAGCAGAACCCATGAATGGCCAGGAGAGAACAAGATTGTTCAACCATTCATTTAACAGCCAGTGCCTATACTGGCACAAAGCAAAAAGTGACAGAACTCTCCTAACGCAGCTTTTACCATCACAGTGCTTAAA
>NW_011247070.1:0-497 GCF_000146605.3 Meleagris gallopavo
TTTATCCTTCTTAAATTGAATTAATTCTGAAAAAGCAGCTAGCAGGAGTTAGTCTTCTTATAAGCATTTCAATAGAAAAGTGTGATCATTTGATTTTCTGTATGCCACAGTATAAAACCAACAAACAAAACCACACTTATTTTCCCTCTGTGATGAGAGGCATTAGGCCAAAAGTAGCTTACGGAACGTTTTACAGATGAAGTTAATAGACAAAACCTTTCTACAGATGCATGTATCCAATCACCTGCAGAACTTACCTTCATTAAGTAAGAGCCGTAGCCAGATCACTACTATGATCAGTGTCAGTACATATGGCAAAGAAAGGCAAAAGAAACAGGCAAAGTCAGCTCAGTCACCAAAGGAACTGGAGGATACTTCATTGCTAGCTTCGGGTTAATCTAAGTTTAGAACAGCTTGCTTATTCTTTACTAACTATCCTTTTAGAACTCTGATTGCATCACTGTGTTAAGCACAAGAGGACCACGGGTATCCTCAGC
>NW_011247071.1:0-344 GCF_000146605.3 Meleagris gallopavo
AAAGCTGCCTCCTAATAACCAACCTAAACCTCCCCTGTCTCACTTGAAACCATTTCCCCTTGTCCTATCGCTATCCACCCTCCTAAACAGTCGTTGCCCCCTCCCTGCTTATGCGCTCCCTTCCGAGTCTTGGAAGGCTGTCATGAGCTATCTCCAGAGCTTTCTCTTCTCCCACACAAACAATCCCAGTTCCCTCCAACATTTCTTTCTAAGAGAGGGGCTCCAGCCCTCTGATCATCTTCGTGGCCCTTCTCTGGACCTGCTCCAAAAGCTCCACATCATTCCCGTGCTGGAGCCCCAGGCCTGGACGCAGTGCTGCACATGGGGCCGCACCAGAGCCGAGT
>NW_011247072.1:0-348 GCF_000146605.3 Meleagris gallopavo
CCACAAAACAGGAGGGCAAGGGAATGCCCAGGCAAAGGCAAGGGCCAAGAGAACATGGAAGGAAATGCCAAGGATGACGGCCCAGACAATACGGCAGGGAACGCCAAAACTGAATGCCGACATGAATGTGGCAACACAAAGCCAAGGGGTCATTAGGCCAAGAGAATGGGGCAAGGACACACAAGGTAGAGGACAGAGATGTAATAGTGAAAACAGTGCAAGACCAGAGACAAGCAAGACACAGAACCAAGAGGATAGGCAGCCTTCTGGGCACCATGAAGCGCAATTCAGAGCTCTGGGGGAACCCTATTGTGCCGGGCTCTGGAATGGGTAAACGCTGGCGGGTGT
>NW_011247073.1:0-490 GCF_000146605.3 Meleagris gallopavo
TTTGTTCTGTGTCTTGCTTGTCTCTGGTCTTGCACTGTTTTCACTATTACATTCTCTTGTCCTCCGATTTTTGTGTTCCTTGCCCCATTCTCTTGGCCTAATGACCCCTTGGCTTTGTGTTGCCACATTCATGTCGGCATTCAGTTTTGGCGTTCCCTGCCGTATTGTCTGGGCCGTCATCCTTGGCATTTCCTTCCATGTTCTCTTGGCCCTTGCCTTTGCCTGGGCATTCCCTTGCCCTCCTGTTTTTGTGGCAACACCTGGGGCGGGGTGCAGCCCTGCGAGCACAGCTGGGGGCAGTTTGGCTGTGGAGTGGGGCAGAGCCAGGCTCCACCCCTCCCTGATCCCATGTAAGGGCTGGGAAGAGTAGGGGCAGCTTCTGAACCTGGGGGAGTGCTTCCGTTTGGAGTATGCCTTGTTCTTTGGTGATGGAGTGAGTGTATTTTTTTTATTTTTTTCTTCCTTCCTATTGTGGAGCTGCTCTCTCTTG
>NW_011247074.1:0-475 GCF_000146605.3 Meleagris gallopavo
ACCCTACTGGGATGCGGGGTGGAATCCTAGACGGGTGTGTGAGGTGGGGGGTGGAGGGTGTGGGGCAGGGCCCCAGTTGGGTCTGTAGGATGGGGGATGATGATGGCTCGTGGGATGCGGGCAGGGAATGCGGCGCTGCACACACTGACAGCTTCTGGGCCCACGGAGCTGCGCGTGGATCTCCGGACGCCGTCAGACAGTGCCTTCGCCCGCTATCGGGATTTCGCCGTCGGTGGTCCTGAGGACAGTTTTCGCCTCCATCTCGGGGCCTACAGTGGCACAGCTGGTGTGTGTGGGGCTGGGGGGGGGGTCGTTGGGGGGCGTCCCGGGGGGTAGTTAGCGTTAACCTTGACTCATGGGAGGGGTTCTTTGGGGGAGTACCCCAGGATCAGTTGGGGGGGGAGTCCTGGGGAGAATAGGGGAAAGGTCTATTTGCCCACAATGAGGGGGCCTTGCAGGGGTCTTTGAGATCATT
>NW_011247075.1:0-498 GCF_000146605.3 Meleagris gallopavo
AGGGGAAGCCTGACAGATTGAGAGTGATGAAGTGTCTGAATAAAGAAAGGAACAGAAGGAATAGACATTACTGGAATCTATCAGACGCCAATATTCATTTGAAAACATACTGGACACGTAGAGTAAAAGCAACACAGGATCAACCTGCAACTATTTATTCCGCTATGTCAGTAATGGTAGCAATTATACAAACTCTATGTATTTCTAAATAAAAAAAACACAAATTCCTCCTCCAGTGTGTAATCAAATTAAGTTCATTTATGAATTTAGGTAGAAAAAAAGACTTCTGCTGGTCTCGGTAACACAGCTACAAAAGCACTGTACAGGATATTCGCAGATATGGCGTAAGCCAAAGTTTGGAACAGAACACTTCCTTTGTTGATTCTGCTTTTGTTGGTGTACATTACCATAGCTTTGATTATGGCAGTAAGGTTTCCTGGGCCATCTGTCAGAGAGCAGAGCTTCCAGCTCCTTCGAAGCGTCCGTCCACTCACACGT
>NW_011247076.1:0-471 GCF_000146605.3 Meleagris gallopavo
GCATCACACCGCTGTCTACTCCTTCTGCACAGGTTTCAAAGCAGTTTGTACCCAAACCACCGCCCAGGATATTCCGCAAGATCTCCGGAGACGTCCCTGGTGCGGGGAAGCAAAGAAGAAGGGCTTTGCCACCTCTTCTCCAGGGCAGAAAGGTAAAGCAGCTGCCAGCTCCTTCCCATGGCACGTGCAACCACGGTGTGATGAGAAGTCCCTTGCCAGAGGCTCTGACTTGTGCCAAAGCTTTGCACCAGTTCAACACAGCCTCTTCCCATAATGAACTGTTGGCCTCACCAAAACAAAGGCGCTGGGTGTGACGGGCCCCACCCCTGGCTATGGCAGGAGGATGCGGGGATCCCAGGCCCTGCCCTCCCCCAGGAAACGGCCCCAAAAGTCACCTCATCATCGCCGCCCAGCTTCTCTTTCCCAAAGCCGACCTCACTAACGCAGTCCCAAAACAGAGCTGAATTGCAG
>NW_011247077.1:0-513 GCF_000146605.3 Meleagris gallopavo
AAAAACAGAAACTATTCTATCTTAGATCAGAAGTCCAGGCTACATGTCCTTTGCATACAAACTGCTATAATGAACAGCAACTTGGATAAATCAGTGGACTTCAGGGAAGGGAAGAGGTTAAAAATAAAAATAAAAATTAAAGGTCAAGGCATGAATGCAGAGTTTGCAGAAACAGTTAGGGATTCTGTGAAAGAGTCGTGAACACACAGCTCAGCAGCACAAATGGCAAGTGATTCATTCCAGCTTGCACAGACCACAATTTAAAAAAAAAAGAAGGAAAAGCAGAAGCTACGTATGTTTATGCTATGACTTCCCAAAGAGTGCTTCACTCACTGACTTGTTGGAAGCTCTCATATGGCTGTCCATTCGCTTTTCCTAATGATGTAGATCCGCTTTGTATAAATATTTAAGCAGTATCAAAAGGAACTGTAGGAATGACTTTACTAAAACTAGCAGCCAAAATGCTCCTTAGGAAAAAAGAGAACTTGGAATCTGGTTACATTCCGAGGAAAT
>NW_011247078.1:0-470 GCF_000146605.3 Meleagris gallopavo
AGGCAAATGGCCGCGTGCTGCTGGGCTGGGGCCAGGCGAGGCCTGGCAGCGGCTGCTCAGAGCGACCTTGCTCAAATCCCTCTAGCCCTGGACAAATGGGAGCCAGTCCCACCCCAAGGCTGAAATTCCATCCTGCTCACCTTCCTGCCTCCCCTTACAGCCTCCGGCACCAACTCTGATCTTGCTGGCTACAGCACCATCAGCCAGCAGGGAATGGAGACATCCCAAGGCTCTGCAACACCAGAGAGGAGCAGTTCCAGCACCACCAGCCAGGCACCAGCGGGGCCAGCTAACTGTTCCCGCGTGCCTGAGAGCAGCGGCCTGTCCAGGCAGCTCAGGACAGATCGGAGGAGAATCCGCCCACGTCTACCCCGGGATGAAAATAGCTTAATGAGCCCAAGGACACCGTGGAGCTGCCGTGCTGCAGCGCTGATTGCTGAGAGCAGCGCCCTAAACTCTACCAGCCAGGG
>NW_011247079.1:0-495 GCF_000146605.3 Meleagris gallopavo
AAATGGGATCAGGGAGGGGTGGAGCCTGGCTCTGCCCCACTCCACAGCCAAACTGCCCCCAGCTGTGCTCGCAGGGCTGCACCCCGCCCCAGGTGTTGCCACAAAAACAGGAGGGCAAGGGAATGCCCAGGCAAAGGCAAGGGCCAAGAGAACATGGAAGGAAATGCCAAGGATGACGGCCCAGACAATACGGCAGGGAACGCCAAAACTGAATGCCGACATGAATGTGGCAACACAAAGCCAAGGGGTCATTAGGCCAAGAGAATGGGGCAAGGACACAAAATCGGAGGACGAAGAGAATGTAATAGTGAAAACAGTGCAAGACCAGAGACAAGCAAGACACAGAACAAAGAGGATAGGCAGCCTTCTGGGCACCATGAAGCGCAATTCAGAGCTCTGGGGGAACCCTATTGTGCCGGGCTCTGGAATGGGTAAACGCTGGCGGGTGTGCATCGCCCTTACTGCTGGGCAGACATGACCAGTCAGCAAAGTGAG
>NW_011247080.1:0-535 GCF_000146605.3 Meleagris gallopavo
CTTCACGATCACCGGAAGGAATGAAATGTCATCAAAACGTTCCAGTGTTACTGTCAGATCATGTGTAACACCCGGCGATGGTCTGCATGGGACTGATGGAACATTGGACGGATCTGCACCTCATGACCGTATGCCTCCGGTAACATCATCGAGCGCTGGCCCATAGAAGGATGTCAACTTTCACCCATCGTCACTCATCTTGAAATTTACCAACGTGTGGCGATGAAATTGTATAAGCGTCACGGTGTATCGGATCTCTGTATTAGGGAAAGCTCACCCTTTTAGTCAACCTAATCATTGGTTCACGCCGTGAAGGGGTGGAATGTATGGGGCTGCTGAATCACGGCCTGAACCTTTGATTGATCACCTGAGGCGAGCAATGAGTCAGCCACGGGAGCACAGGTGAAGGCAATTCAGCTGTGCTGCAGGAAGGGGTGGAGCCTGGGCTCCACCTCTCCTAGACCCATTTAAGAGCTGACTGCCAGTGGGGAAGGATCTCTCTCTGGAGATCCGCTCCATCAGGAGTTCGTCTGGC
>NW_011247081.1:0-535 GCF_000146605.3 Meleagris gallopavo
CCTATTCTTGGTTGCAAGTGTCCTATTTGGTCTTGTCATCTAGTCTTTTTGGGAGAAAACGTGCGGTAGTTTGAAGAAAACAGGTATGCCTGGGAGAAAATACCATCTTTTTGGAAGCACAGGCCCAATTTCCAAGTGAAATGTGGTATTTCTGGGAGAAAATGACAAGTACGTGGGAGAAAAGTGGGCAATAGTGGGAAAGACTGACTTCTCTTGGAGGGCAAGTGTGGTATTTTGGTGTGAAAAGGGGTCCTTTGGGGAGAAAACGGGGTGTAGATGGGAGAAATGTCCTGTTGAGGAGTGCCTAGCAGTATTTTTGAGAGAAAAGGGAGGTACTTGTCAGAAAAGTGCTCTTTCTGGGAGAGAGTAGCATAGTTGGTTGGAAAATGCCACCCATTTGTGAGAAAGCTGCTTTGTTTCCGGGAGAAAATAGCATTCTTTGGGGAGAAGATGTCCTGTTTTGGATGGAAAAGTAGTATTGTGGGAGAAGCTGTCCAAAGTTTGGGCCCAAGGTAGCAGTTACTGGGAGGTAATG
>NW_011247082.1:0-555 GCF_000146605.3 Meleagris gallopavo
AAAAAGCAGGACTTCGTGTTAAAGTTAGTACTTAGAAGAGAAGAAAGAAGGAAAGAGGGATTTATGCAAGAGTAGATTACCTTCCAAGGAATTTATATACGGTGTTATAAAATAATCTTCATAAAACAATAGAAACAGATACTCTTTTGAATTTTTATGCTTTGAAATATACATATAAGGGTGCATTCTACCATAAATGAGAATATATTCTTAAGAGAATGAGAAAATGGGATTATAAAATTTAAGGACCTGCTTGATCGTTTCAGCTTTTTTTTGTGTGTGTCTGTCATTTCAAGAAAATTGATATTATTGATAAAAACAATTTGTTTTAACTAGAACAGAAAAATATTGAAAAATATTTTTTTTATTGGAAAATAGTTGCAACACTTCAAAATTTATAGATTTTAAAACATACATTTTGGAAAGAAAAAAGGAAGGGATTTAGGGGTTTTCAGAAGTAAGGAAAATGAGTCAAATGACACAGAAGTAATAAAAAATAGTAAAAAATAGTAGGGTTGCACTTAAAATCTGTAGAAGAACAAGATAACAGAACTG
>NW_011247083.1:0-485 GCF_000146605.3 Meleagris gallopavo
TGCTCATCTTGCTTTGGCAAGCCATCAGAGGATGTCAGTCTGGCAGAAAACTAATCTAGGGGAAAAAAAGAAAAAAATAGTGAACAGTTTTCTGCTGGGTCACTGTCCTGGACTGCGTCAGCAGAAGTCAGACAAGCAGCAGGGGAGGGAGCAGGAGCATGAAGCTGTTGACACAAGGAGCAGACTCACCTCTGTGACTGGCAGCTAGCCATTAGAGCAAATTAGCTACGTCATAAAACCACACCCCATATTTATGAACCTCACCTTAGCTGGGCAAGCAAAGTATTGCCTTAACTGAGGGACACAAAAGGAGCCTGAGGGCATTTGTATTTTGTTGTATCTGGAGTCAAACAATAGTCATCACAAGGGAAAACTCCTCAAGAGACAAAGGCATTGATATCCATGAAATAATAACTTCTAACAGCGAGTCCTGGAGAACATCCAGTCAAGTAAACAGACACAATTAAGAAAGAAGGAAAGACATT
>NW_011247084.1:0-487 GCF_000146605.3 Meleagris gallopavo
AGAGTCTGAGCCAGGCTCGCCTTGAAAGGGCCAGCACATCCACCATGTCTCTGGCAACCTGTGCCACTGCCTCAGCACCCTCACTGTACAAGACGTTTTCCTTAGATTTCACCTCAATTGTCCCTTGTTCTTTCCTTTAGGTATTGAAAGGCTGTTACCAGGTTACCTTGGAGCCTTCACTTCTCCAGGAGGCTGAACAGCCCAGCTCTCCTTGCTTACAGGAGAGGGGTTCCATCCTTGGGTTCGTGTTTGTGGCTGTACTCTGGATGCACTCGCACAGCTCCATGTCTCCCTGCACTGAGGACTCCACATCTGGACGCAGCACTGCAGGTGAGGCCTGACCAGCGCAGAGCAGAGGGATGGGGATCTCCTCCCTTCGCCCGCTGACTGCGCATCTTGGGATGCAGCCCAGGATACGGTTGGCTTCTGGCTGGAGGGCCCGACTGCTGGCTTGTGTCCAGCTCCCACCCACCAGTACTCCCAGGCC
>NW_011247085.1:0-514 GCF_000146605.3 Meleagris gallopavo
GGTTTGAAGAGTTCAGACAGCCATGGGGTTCGCTCTGATCCTCACGACACAGCAGGAGAGCTGTGTGCTGTAGGTGTGTGTAACCTGTCCTCTATGTGGAAAATAACCAAGGGCATCCAGCCATCTCCAGTCTTGTTAAGTCACTGTTACATCTACTACAGCATATCTATGCTCATCAAAAAATGCATTCCTGCTTCCCCCTTAGGAGTGTATATTGTAGCTGTATCTATCTGTTGGAGGTTGGTGGAGTCTGCATGATAGCAACTAGGGACACTAACTGTGATAAGATTCATGGAGTGAACGCCACTCCCAAATTCTTACGTGAACGGGCTCATGACACTGAGAGCCCATTATAACTGAGAAACAAGGGACCATCAGGAGCCAATCGAAGGATGAGAGGGGGAAAAGGTATTATCTGCAAAATGCCAAGTTTGGAAGTTACATATGAAGCAAGGGAGAACGTAAATAAATGGAACAGAGAGCAGAACTAAAGCAAATATATATATATATATAT
>NW_011247086.1:0-391 GCF_000146605.3 Meleagris gallopavo
TTACAGCAGTTAGTATTTAGTATGTCAGAATCATTCAATTAAACAGTTTCTGAAGTTTCATTGTCATCTTAAGTCTACGGTGCATTTTAGATGTAAATAAAGAAACTATGTGACTGTCAGCATTCAATGCATTACATTCAAATAATTAAAGTTGAATAGCATATGAAAAGTGTAAATGAAATCCTAACTTTAATATATCTCACAGTGATAGTTAATACCATTTATAACAATTTCTCAAGAAAAAAAAAAAAAGAAATTTAATAAACTGAAAGCATCTCATTTTGTTACATTTAAAAAAACAAAAGACTTCCCACTTCTGTAAAATAATCTTAATGTTGTTTTCCTTTCACGTGATCTGGGTACTGCCAGAAAAAGAATAACAACAGCAAAA
>NW_011247087.1:0-404 GCF_000146605.3 Meleagris gallopavo
CCAACGGTTCCTCCTGCAGCTCTGACCAGCTGGCACAGACAGTCTCCGTGCAGTCGCACACTGCTGGCTTGGAGGCAGCCCTCTGTTGGTGTTGTGGGCGTTCAGCAGATTGCTTCCTTCTCCTTGATCAGCTGTGCTTTCTGTTGAGAAACTTGACAGCCATTTAAATCAAGAAATTCAGCAAACTCACATCCACTGCACACCGTCCTCCTTTGTTACTGGGGCATCCACGTACTGCAGTGAAGTTCCACCATGGGATGGAGGAGCCCAAATCTCAGGCTCACAAGCTGACCGGTTCTCAAAAATCATTGGGCTGCTCTCACAACCCTGGGTAACACTGTCCAGGTGAACTGAATTTTATTTGTTTGTTTGTTTGTTTGTTTGTTTGTTTTTCCTTCTTCCCC
>NW_011247088.1:0-413 GCF_000146605.3 Meleagris gallopavo
AAGCCGCTGTGTGGAGCCCCACACAACAAGTTGCAGAGGCCACTGAAGGAAAAGGAGAATCAAGCCAATTTGCAGAGGTAAAGGCTGTCCAACTGGCCTTGGATGTTGCTGAACGGGAGAGGTGGCCAATGCTTTATGTTTACACTGACTCATGGATGGTGGCAAATGCTCTATGGGGGTGGTTACAGCAGTGGGAGCAAAACAACTGGCAAAAGAAAGGGTAAACCTATTTGGGCTGCTGACCTGTGGAAAAGATATTGCTGCCCGAATAAAAGAATATGGTTATAAAAGGTGCGTCACGTAGATGCCCATGTGCCCAAAGAATAGGGCTACTGAAGAGCAGCAAAAATAACCATCAGGTAGACAGAGCTGCCAGAATTGAGGTGGCCAAAATAAGATCTGGACTGGCAGAA
>NW_011247089.1:0-524 GCF_000146605.3 Meleagris gallopavo
TCTTAGCAGCATGTTCAAGTCGGATTGGGAACAGAGTTCACGTTCGTAAATATACAGTCAATAATCTGCAAACTGTCCCCAATAAGAAAAGTGTACAAAACCAATGAGATATTCTATGCATGGACTGATCCAAGATAGCTTAAAAAAAAAAAAGAGAATGTCTGAAAATGGATATAATGCTAGCCTGGTGAGATTTTCCTAGCTCTCTGAATACTGTTGCAATGTCAAAATTGAGGATTTAATGCTGAGCTTCCCTGAACTCCATCGCTCTGAGATTGTATGATATCGCGTAGAAAAAACTCAGCTAGGTTGAACTAGGTCAGGTAAAAGGGCAAGTTCTACTGATTTCTATTGAGTGAAAAAAGAGCAATTCCAAAGACAATACAAATTAAAATCCTAGAGACAAATTTGTGTAGATTTGTGAGGGTTATACCAAAAAAGGTAGCAAATGGCCAAAGCTAAAATAGCTCAGCGTTACAGTGTAAGTAGAGGAAGAATGGTTTACTGTGGAGTACCTGACAGAT
>NW_011247090.1:0-529 GCF_000146605.3 Meleagris gallopavo
TTTTCTCTCAAAAATACTGCTAGGCACTCCTCAACAGGACATTTTCTCCCATCTACACCCCGTTTTCTCCCCAAAGGACCCCTTTTCACACCAAAAATACCACACTTGCCCTCCAAGAGAAGTCAGTCTTTCCCACAATTGTCCACTTTTCTCCCACGTACCTGTCATTTTCTCCCAGAAATACCACATTTCACTTGGAAATTGGGCCTGTGCTTCCAAAAAGATGATATTTTCTCCCAGGCATACCTGTTTT
The DNA here is from genome assembly GCF_000146605.3 of Meleagris gallopavo. Classification (NCBI taxonomy): domain Eukaryota; kingdom Metazoa; phylum Chordata; class Aves; order Galliformes; family Phasianidae; genus Meleagris; species Meleagris gallopavo. Next base: position 254 of record NW_011247090.1, read on the forward strand.
CTTCAAACTACCGCACGTTTTCTCCCAAAAAAGCTAGATGACAAGACCAAATTGGACACTTGCAACCAAGAATAGGACATCTTCTCCCACTAATACCACTTGTCTCCCAAGGATAGGACATTTTCCCTAAATGCTATGGCAGTTCTGCTAAGAAATACTCCTTTCCTTCCCTAAATGGGACATATGCACCCACAAAGACCACGACTCCGAGAAATTCCTCCCAATTACACTCCATTACATTCCTCATGATGACACTTACTCCCAGTACTTTTGGCA
>NW_011247091.1:0-365 GCF_000146605.3 Meleagris gallopavo
GAAAAAGAGCAAAGCAAAGCAACAGATGAAAGAAAAACAACAAAGAAAACTAGCAGGGTTCAGGAAATAACAGAAAGCCACAGGAAGCAAGGCAGAAGGCGGAAAGGTTAAGTGTCTGTGTGTCTGGAAACAGAGCTGCGGACGTTCAGTGCTGCTCGGAGCACCATCGCAGACAGCTGCACAGAGCAGGGCTCCAGAAGCACTGACAGCTCCTGTCAGCTTCAGTATTGAAGCGATCTCATCAACTTCCAATTCCGTATTTCAAGCACTTTAAAAGAAAAAAGCACTAAAGCTGGCAAACACGTGATGGCTTCAGTTAACAAACACCAAGCTAAATGGCACTTAAGGCAACGAGCACCTTAAGT
>NW_011247092.1:0-455 GCF_000146605.3 Meleagris gallopavo
ACGGTAGCCCACAGCTAACCGGCCTCTCCACGCTGCTGGAGCTGCAAGTGCCTCCGGGCTCACAGCAGCCCCACAGGAAAGGCTTGGGCAGGATGGGGGTGGGGGTGAACAACAACTCACCGGTTTCTCTGCCTCCATCGCCGGAGAAGCAGACAGCACGTGATCGTCGCTGCCAGCATGGAAACCACGAGAGCTGCAGCCAGTAGTGCCAGGCAGTACTTCAGTAACACCGGACCTTCTGTGGCACGTCCCTCATCTTCCACACCTGGAGGAACAATGCGCTCACTGCTGTGTCTCGTGCCCTGCTGGCAGGCTCACAAGAGGTCTGACACGGCCACAAAACGTTGTCTTTCATTTGGTTGGCCTCCGGGAACACGTGAAAATCCTCGGGCTGCAATGCTTCCCTGATTCCAGCGAAGCAAAGGGACTCCCAAAGGCCCTGCACATCAAGGCAC
>NW_011247093.1:0-495 GCF_000146605.3 Meleagris gallopavo
CACAGGTTCAGATCCAGAAAATAATGTGAAATGCATAAATATTGATAGCTTTAGCTAAGTTAAAATGGGTTCAGTAAAGTATGATACAACATATTCAGAATAAACAAAGCAGAAAAGCATCATATTTTGGTTTGCTTGAGATATACATAAGGTGCAACAATTTCTTTTCTAGAGGCATTTGTGGACAATGTGTTAACAGGTAACAGTGTTTGCTGGTATACTGAAGTACACACAATAGCAATATGATTTTTTCAAAACAAAAGCAGCTGAAATTAATAAAAAATTAAAACAAAAACAAACAAGGAAAAAAAAAAACCCAACCCAATACAGTAAGATATTGGTCTGAAAATTTTTGTTGTGCTAACAGACTTTGTTACCTGAAAATACTGATACCCCTTCTAGTAGATTTCAGGGAAAAACTCTTAAGCTACTGAAATCAAGACGTCACTCAGAGAACCAACGAAGGCAAATGCCTAGTGAACTATAAAGCTTTGC
>NW_011247094.1:0-446 GCF_000146605.3 Meleagris gallopavo
CACAGTATTTGTGGTGATGGTACCCAGGATTCCTGCACACAGATTTAAAGGGTGCTTCTTGAAGTAAAGCAGCTTAGTCCAAATAAAAGAAAGAAAACCTCAACTAATTTTATACCTTGCACACAAGAGTTGGCTTAAGTGCACTTTTCAGTGCTGAAATTTTATGGAAAGTACAAAGACAAAAAGATAGGCCTGTATAAAACCTGTGGTGTTAGCAAGGGAGCTACAACAAGGTGAGTAGTGAGACCCAGTCAGGGAGGTATCTATAGAGCATCTAATAAGACCACATCACGGTTAAAATCAGATAACCCTGGATACCCTGAATGTCTGGTTAAAAGGGGAATAAATCCACAGGCATCTCCTGTCTGTTCAAGAAAGAAAAAAAAAGAAAGAAAGAAAAGAAAAGGAAGAGAGAATAGTTGCAGAGAGTGCATAGCCAGGCAGAT
>NW_011247095.1:0-330 GCF_000146605.3 Meleagris gallopavo
TGGCAGAAATGGCATATTTTTGGGAGAAAGCGGGTATTTGAGGTATAAAATGTCGTATATTTGCGATAAAACTGGCATTTCTTGGAGAAAATATCATATTTTTGGGGAAAATCTACTATTTCTTGGAAAAGGTGTCATATTTTAGGGAAGAAATCTGGTATTTCTGGGAGAAAATGTCATGTTTGGGGATAAAATAGGTATTTCTGGTGAAAAACAGTGTCTTCGAGAATAAATACTGGTAATTACTGGAGCAAAATATCATATTTTGTGAAAACTTGCATTTCTTGAAGAAAATGTCATGTTTTTGGGGCAAAATCTGATATTTCTAGG
>NW_011247096.1:0-435 GCF_000146605.3 Meleagris gallopavo
TTTTCCTGATTTCTTGCTCACAGGGATGCACCGATCCTGAGCTTGGAAGAAGAGCTGTTTAAATGCTGACCAGCTCTCAGAGGCCCCCTTACCTTCTAACACCCAAGCCCACAGGATAGCTCCAAGTAGGTCCCGGAAGAGATCGAAGTTGGCTCTCCTAAAGTCCAGGGTAGCAATCCTACTTATTGCTTTGCTTCTTCCACTCAGGATCTTGAACTCCACCATCTCATGATCACTACAACCCAAACTGCCCCCAACTTTACTTCCTTAACAAGTCCATCCCTGTTGGTGAGAATAAGGCCTCCCCGCGTCGGTTCCTCCACCACCTGCATCAGAAAGTTGTCTTCAACGCACTGCAAGAACCGTCTGGACCGTGCGTGCCTGGCCATGTTGGTCATCCAGCAAATATCTGGATAATTGAAGTCCCCCATAAGC
>NW_011247097.1:0-475 GCF_000146605.3 Meleagris gallopavo
CACCTAGCAGCCCTTCAGTGCACTTGCCATCCCCCAAAAAGACAAGATCACAGCCCTGAAAGAAAAAAGAAACCACTTACCCCATTTCAAGGACCAATACTCCCCCACACTCTCAAGTGAAGGAAGCAGCTTCCAGGTCCAAATACCTACCAGCCCTTAAGTACGCTCAGGGTTCCCTGCTAAGAAAGAGAGAGAGCAGCTCCACAATGGAGGAGAAAGAAAAAAAAAAAAATACACTCACTCCATCACCAAAGAACAAGGCATACTCCGAAAGGAAGGCACTCCCCAGGTTCAGATGCTGCCCCTACTCTTCCCAGCCCTTACATGGGATCAGGGAGGGGTGGAGCCTGGCTCTGCCCCACTCCACAGCCAAACTGCCCCCAGCTGTGCTCGCAGGGCTGCACCCGCCCCAGGTGTTGCCACAAAAACAGGAGGGCAAGGGAATGCCCAGGCAAAGGCAAGGGCCAAGAGAACA
>NW_011247098.1:0-443 GCF_000146605.3 Meleagris gallopavo
GGACACAAGCCAGCAGTGGGCCCTTCCAGCCCAGAAAGCCAACCGTATCCTGGGCTGCATCCAAAGATGCGCAGTCAGCGGGCCAAGGGAGGAGATCCCCATCCCTCTGCTCTGCGCTGGTGAGGCCTCAGCTGCAGTGCTGCGTCCAGATGTGGAGTCCTCAGTGCAGCGAGACATGGAGCTGTGCGAGTGCATCCAGAGTACAGCCACAAACACGAACCCAAGGATGGAACCCCCTCTCCTGTAAGCAAGGAGAGCTGGGCTGTTCGGCCTCCTGGAGAAGTGAAGGCTCCGAAGGGACCTGGTAACAGCCTTTCAAATACCCTCAAAGGGAAAGAACAAGGGAAAATGGAGGTGAAATCTAAGGACAATGTCTTGCATAGTGAGGGTGCTGAGGCAGTGGCACGAGGTTGCCAGAGACATGGTGGATGTGCTGGCCCTTT
>NW_011247099.1:0-442 GCF_000146605.3 Meleagris gallopavo
GACACAATACAGTCATGAAGGCACTGCCCGTGCATCCGGGCCTCTTGCACAAACCTGTGCTCCTTGCTCGGAGCACATGGCTGCACTCTGTGCACCATGTTGCTTACCACCAGAGAAGGCTCAGCTACCCAACACCATTTTGGCTTCCATCTTGTCTGAGAACTGCTCATTATGCACAGCCCTCATCTTTGCTTTGCTTTGGTGAGGTGGGGACTGCCATTGCTTCCTCAGTCCCACACACCCCTTTCCCATCCCACACTGCCATGGCAGATCAGGTTCTGGACCACCCGAGGACCCAAAACAGCCCAGGAGTCTTTGGGTCCTGACAGATGAGTCCCAGAGTTCCGAGGGAATTCACCGCTGCAGTCACCGAGCCACTCTCCATGGTATTTCAGAAGTCGAGGCAGTCAGGTCAAGTCCCTGGTGAGGAGAAAAAGGTGAC
>NW_011247100.1:0-482 GCF_000146605.3 Meleagris gallopavo
CCAAGGATGGAACCCCTCTCCTGTAAGCAAGGAGAGCTGGGCTGTTCAGCCTCCTGGAGAAGTGAAGGCTCCAAGGGAACCTGGTAACAGCCTTTCAATACCTAAAGGAAAGAACAAGGGAAAATGGAGGTGAAATCTAAGGAAAATGTCTTGTACAGTGAGGGTGCTGAGGCAGTGGCACAGGTTGCCAGAGACATGGTGGATGTGCTGGCCCTTTCAAGGTGAGCCTGGCTCAGACTCTGAGCAACTTGATCTAGCTGTGGATGGTCAGCATGGGGGAGTCGGATCACATCGCAAACCTACCTGCATACAAGCAGCGCACCAACATGGGGTGCATGATGTTCATTACCTGCTGGACACATCTCACACCACTGACTGGAGGAGCCCAGGCAATCCTCAACTCCATCAGGCTGCAAAATGAAATCAGAAGAGACGCAGAACATCAATTTAAAACACAAACAAGGATGCACACAATGACCCTT
>NW_011247101.1:0-466 GCF_000146605.3 Meleagris gallopavo
ACTCAATTGTCAATCATTTCCCTAACTACACTCTTGGTACTATTGATTCTTACACTGTCATTTGCTTCAGGGTCCTTACAGCACACTCCCATTAACCTACTGAACAGTTAAATCTTTATTAAAAAAAAAACTAAGTTCACTATCATCAAATTAACTGATTTTCCCCTTTCCCTCCCCCACTTAGCTTACTGAAAATTAAAAATAAAAGTTAGACCTTCTTAAAAGGTCTGAGAATTATTACTGCTTTTCCATACACACTTGCAGGATAGAGTTTCTTTTTTTAAGGCTTCTGTGAAGACCATGACCTCTCAGAAATAAAGCTTACCCACTGACTAGGAAGCTTCTTTAAAAACTAGTGATGTACATAAAAACAGTAGCAACTAGAGTTACACCAATGATAGGAAGAAGCAAGAAGAGTTCACCATACATAGAATTAGGTCACGAGCCAAGTCTGGAATAAGTATCT
>NW_011247102.1:0-470 GCF_000146605.3 Meleagris gallopavo
AAGAGGTGTGCTGTCACCTTTTTCTCCTCAGCAGGGACTTGACCTGAGTGCCTCGTCTTCTGAAATACCATGGAGAGTGGCTCGGTGACTGCAGCGGTGAATTCCCTCGGAACTCTGGGACTCATCTCGTCAGGACCCAAAGACTCCTGGATGTTTGGGTCCTCAGGTGGTCCAGAACCTGATCTCCCATGGCAGTGTGGGATGGGAAGGGTGTGTGGGACTGAGGAAGCAATGGCAGTCCCCACCTCACCAAAGCAAAGATGAGGGCTGTGCATAATGAGCAGTTATCAGACAAGATGGAAGCCAAAATGGTGTTGGGTAGCTGAGCCTTCTCTGGTGGTAAGCAACATCGTGCACAGAGTGCAGCCATGTGCTCCGAGCAAGGAGCACAGGTTTGTGCAAGGAGGCCCGGATGCAGGGCAGTCGCCTTCATGACTGTATTGTGTCCAACAGGTGCAGCAGAGCTGCGG
>NW_011247103.1:0-470 GCF_000146605.3 Meleagris gallopavo
CCAAGGGGAGGTCGTGCTCGACCAACTTGGTGGCCTTCTATGATGCTGTCACATGCTGGGTGGATTTGGGAAGAGAGGTAGATGTAGTCTACCTTGATTTTAGAAAGGCATTTGATACTGTCTCCCACGACATCCTTATAACAAAGTTGAGGAAGTGTGGGATAGACGAGTGGACAGTGAGGTAGGTTGAGAACTGGCTGACTGGCAGAGCGCACAGGGTCGTCGTTGGTGGTGCAGAGTCTGGCTGGAGACCTGTGACCAGTGGTGTCCCCCAGGGGTCTGTGCTGGGTCCGGTCTTGTTCAACATCTTTATCAATGACCTTGATGAGGGGACCGTGGCCACCCTCAGCAAGTTTGCTGATGATACAAAGTTGGGAGGATTGGCTGACACGCCTGAAGGCTGTGCTGCCATTCAGCGAGACCTGGGACAGGGCTGGGAGAGCTGGGCAGTAAGAAGCCGGATGAGGTTC
>NW_011247104.1:0-537 GCF_000146605.3 Meleagris gallopavo
AATTACAGCCATCCAGCTTGAGATCCTCCAGAAAAGCAGAGCTCACAGCTCTGAAAGAAAGCAGGAATCACTCACCCCATTCTAAGGGCTCACCCCACACCCCCAAAGGAAGCAGTCTCCAGATTCACATGCTGCTCTTACACCTAGCAGCCCTTCAGTGCACTTGCGATCCCCCAAAAAGACAAGATCACAGCCCTGAAAGAAAAAAAGAAACCACTTACCCCATTCCAAGGACCTATACTCCCCCACACTCTCAAGTGAAGGAAGCAGCTTCCAGGTCCAAATACCTACCAGCCCTTAAGTACGCTCAGGGTTCCTGCTAAAATAGAGAGACAGCAGCTCCACAATGGAGGAGAAAAAAAAGAAAAAATACACTCACTCCATCACCAAAGAACAAGGCATACTCCAAAGGAAGCACTCCCCAGGTTCACATGCTGCCCCTACTCTTCCCAGCCCTTACATGGGATCAGGGGACCAGGGTGGAGCCTGGCTCTGCCCCCACTCCCACAGCCCAAAACTGCCCCCAGCTGTGCTCGC
>NW_011247105.1:0-506 GCF_000146605.3 Meleagris gallopavo
TTGCCTGTAGGAACAATTTTATTAGTCATATTTCTCTAGTCCAAAAAGTGGAGATTTCTTAAGGAATAAACTGTCCAGTGGTTCCTCTTGAACCCTGACAGGCACAGGGCACAAACCACTTCACAAGGAAGCCTGTTGGAGTGTCTGAACACCCTCATGATAAAGAAATGTTCCCATATATCCAGTCTGGCCTCCCCATGTGCAGCTCTGTGCCATTCCTGTCCTGCCATCAGTTTCCAGGAGCAGAGAGCCCAGCACCTCTCTTTGATTCCTCTCCTCAAGTAGTTGCTGAGAGCAAGGGTTTTGCCTCTCAGCTTCTTCCAGACTGGGCATCCTGAGTATCCAGCCTCTCCTCACAAGACATGCCTTCCAACCCTTTTATCAGCTTTGTTGCCCTTCTCTGGATGCTTTCAGGGATCTTAACATCCTTTTTGTATAGTGGAGTCCAGAAGCACACACAGTACTAAACAACCACACTGTCAGAAGTAGTTCTATTATAACAGAAA
>NW_011247106.1:0-509 GCF_000146605.3 Meleagris gallopavo
CAGAATCACAGAATTGTAGGGGTTGGAAGGGACCTCTAGAGATCATCGAGACCAACCCCCCTGCCAAAGCAGGTTCCCTACACCAGGTTGCACAGGTAGGCGTCCAGGCGAGACTTGAATATCTCCAGAGAAGGAGACTCCACAACCTCCCTGGGCAGCCTGTTCCAGTGCTCCGTCACCCTCACCGTGAAGAAGTTCTTACGCACATTCGTGCGAAACTTCCTATGCTGCAGCTTATGTCCGTTTCCCCTCGTCCTGTCTCCACGTACCACTGAAAAGAGACTGGCCTCACCACTATGGCCGCCACACCTCAGATATTTATAAACCTGGATCAGGTCCCCTCTCAGTCGTCTTTTCTCAAGGCTAAACAGACCCAGTTCACTTAGCCTTTCTTCATAGGGGAGATGCTCCAGGCCCTTCACCATCCTTTGTGGCCCTCCGCTGGACTCTTTCCAAGAGATCCCTGTCTTTTTGAACTGGGAGCCCAGAACTGGACACAGTACTCCAGA
>NW_011247107.1:0-479 GCF_000146605.3 Meleagris gallopavo
GATTCAATTGATATTGGTGATTGTAAGGTAGAGGTCATCAGAAGCGCACACGGAAACGTATTGCCAGACTACAACAAGTGCTATGCACTTCGGACGCAGCACAGCGTGCGGGATTCTGCCACTGCACATAGCGACTAAAGTTCCAGTTTAAAGCCGCTGAGAAATCGGTGTAGCGCTACATCGCGAATGCCGCTTTCTAGCCCTGAGAGCGAAGGCGTGCTATTCCGAAGCCGAGAAGGTGCGAATTCAGCCTGCTGCATTACCTCCGAACGGGGGGGCTTTCTCCGCAGGAAAGACTGTTGTGTCTCCGCCTTTATTTCGAGCGACAATTGGTCTTAGTGTGGTTCTGCATTGCTACACTTGTGCATTCAGAGAGGAAAAGAGTGGAAGGGAAAAGCCTCTCTAATAAGGCACCTGGAAAACTGGAGGAGCGACAGATGTTGTGCTCTCAGGGAGAGCGTGACAGAAAGTGGGGAGCG
>NW_011247108.1:0-471 GCF_000146605.3 Meleagris gallopavo
TCTTCCAAACATAAAGCAGTCGAGGGCGTTCTTAGTTCAGTGGCTTGCCGCTCACTCACAACGCTCCCGCTGTCTGTACCCTGCTGTTTATAGGGAAGGCGGTTGAGCCTTCTCTCGGCTTCTGCACCCATGGTGTTTGCTTACATGCAAAGCCTACCTCCCAGCAGCCACAGTCACACATGCACGCAAGTGCACACACACACGCACAGTCACACACACTCAGAAACGCACATCATGGAGTCAGCCCCTTGCACTGGGTGCCAGAGGCCAGACGTAGCTCAGAGCCTCCTGCTACTTGCCCAGAGAAGCGGACTCGGGGTGACAGCTCATTTTAGGAATGGTGTGAAAGGCTGGGAGCAGCAGAGAGTCGTGCAGAAGCCTACGCACAGAGATCCCCCCACCCTTTTTGGCTCCACTTACCATGGCCATTTTGGACGAGGTCTGGAGCTGAGAGACCGTGCTGCAGGCATG
>NW_011247109.1:0-473 GCF_000146605.3 Meleagris gallopavo
AATGGCCTGTGTTGAAAAGGACCACAGTGATCATCTCGTTTCAACCCCCCTGCTATGTGCAGGGTCACCAACCAGCAGACCAGGCTGCCCAGAGCCACATCCAGCCTGGCCTTGAATGCCTCCGGGGATGGGGCATCCACAACCTCCTTGGGCAACCTGTGCCAGTCACGATTCTTATGTAGAACAGATAGAAAGGCATGTAGATTTCCACTGCCATGTAGGGGCTAGCTCTGCTTCCCTACTGTGCCTGTACCAAAACTGAATGTATGAAATAAACTAATGTTGTACCTACAAGACTTTGCTGTACTTTGATGTTAATATTAAGTTAGGTTGTAGAGTAGATTCTGGATGTGGTATTTTTTTGTATTTTAAGATTAGTATTTTTTTTTTTCCTGTTTACTTAAAACTACAACAAAAACTACTTTCCTAGTCGTTTCATTTCTTGATCACTTCAGGGTTCATTGTCCCTGCAC
>NW_011247110.1:0-452 GCF_000146605.3 Meleagris gallopavo
AGTCACAGAATCACAGAATCACAGAATTGTAGGGGTTGGAAGGGACCTCTAGAGATCATCGAGACCAACCCCCTGCCAAAGACAGGTTCCCTTACCACCAGGTCGCACAGGTAGGCGTCCAGGCGAGACTTGAATATCTCCAGAGAAGGAGACTCCACAACCTCCCTGGGCAGCCTGTTCCAGTGCTCCGTCACCTCACCGTGAAGAAGTTCTTGTGCACATTGGTGCGAAACTTCCTCTGCTGCAGCTGATGTCCGTTTCCCCTCGTCCTGTCTCCACGTACCACTGAAAAGAGACTGGCCTCACCGCTATGGCCGCCACACCTCAGATATTTATAAACCTGGATCAAGTCCCCTCTCAGTCGTCTTTTCTCAAGGCTAAACAGACCCGGTTCACTCAGCCTTTCTTCATAGGGGAGATGCTCCAGGGACCTTTCGCCATCTTTGTGGCCC
>NW_011247111.1:0-513 GCF_000146605.3 Meleagris gallopavo
TGCCTGTGCTGTGGAGCAGAGCCGATGGGCCAATACACCTCTAGAGCCCCTGATGCTGGGGCAGGAATTTCAGCAGGAGGCTCTTTTGCACATGAACACTGTTTCTTCTTCTCTTTTCAGCCTGACAATCATCCTGGAAACTGCTGGCCCTTCCCAGGAAGTCAAGGGCACGTCTTCATCATGTTGCCCAGGGCCATCTTTCCCACGGCAGTCACACTAACCCACGGAATTCCGGCAAATGCGTACCATGCAGACAGCATCTCCAGTGCTCCTAAGGACTTTGCTGTCTACGTAAGTGATTCCTCTGGGTTGTGGTGGTGGTAGTTTTGCGCAGCGTTTGACGAGGAGGGTGGTTGCAGATTCTAAGAGGGCTGCTGCGTGCAGTTCTTCCCTGCCTGGGGGAGAAACAAGCTCCTCAGAGTTGCTCCATTTCCACAGCATTCCTTTTTTGTCCAAGGTAGCACAGCAAAGAAGGTTTCCCGCTCTTGGGGCGAGGTGGTAGTTTGAGAGGCA
>NW_011247112.1:0-377 GCF_000146605.3 Meleagris gallopavo
ACAGGGGTAGGTGCAGGGGATTTTTCTGCTTAATGCAGTCATCAGTGACCTGCAGAACACAGTGAGCAGTGATATAAGAAAGTTGGATGATGATTCTAAATTATTCAGGGTAGCATAAAATCTGACTGCAAAAAAACAAACAAACAAACAAACAGAATTTTTTGAGATAAATGAAATAGAAAAAAAAAAGACAGAATAGTCAAATGTAAAATGATGTAAAACGATAATGAGTAGAAAAGACAATCCTACTTTCATATGGAATTATGTGCTCTGAACTGACAACTGCCTGGCATTCCAGAGCAAGTTTTTCTGGCTGAGAAAAAGATTTCTATTAAAATGTCAGCTGATTTCTGGGTAGATGTCATAAAGCAATTTTT
>NW_011247113.1:0-332 GCF_000146605.3 Meleagris gallopavo
AAGAAAAAGGTAACCAAGATGTTGAAATAAGGAATGAAAATATAATTAACAGTCTCAGATTTGTTAAGTAAGACTTATCAGTCAACTCATAGGCAAGTTTTTAGTTTCCTTGCCTTTAAACTAAACTTATGAAAAGAAAAGTACTTACTTGTATCTGCCTGGCTGCCCACACTGATATATCTGTCATTTCCAGGAAGTGCTGTCTGATAGTAGCTCGCCTCCTCTTGCTGGGGTACCTTGGCATTCTTTGCAGTGAGGAAAGCCACAGCCAACTCCAAATTACCATTGCTATCCTTTAACCATATATAATTAAAAAAAAAACAAAAACTAGA
>NW_011247114.1:0-470 GCF_000146605.3 Meleagris gallopavo
TTATTTGGCCAGACCATCCGGCACGCTGCCATTAACCAATCTATTATTGAGTGGTTCTCATTGCTATACTGGATGGCAGCGTATAGTCTCTGCCTGACAGCAGGATGTAATGCTATGGTGGCCAGCTTTGACATTTCCGGCCCATTAACCATAACACTTTCTGCTCCTGAATCCCATAACCTGAGCAGCCATGCAGGTATACTCTCTCTCGGCCTCTGCCAAAATCGCTGCACCAGGTCCATTAGTAGGAGTGTATGGTCTGGCTGTCACATGCAAATACGTTTCGGCAGGGGGCCATTGGTCAGGGGGCACCCCTGCCGGTCTATCTTGCACCTTTTCGTTTTTGAGTTATAATAGGACGGAGTTGGCAGGGGATCCGGCCATGACTGGAACCTCTAGGTCTGATTTGGAACTCCCGTTTCCTCTTGAACCTAGGTCCGCTACTTCAGAGATATGACTATCGTCTATTG
>NW_011247115.1:0-474 GCF_000146605.3 Meleagris gallopavo
AGCATTTACAGTATACTGATGACATCATCGTGTGGGGCAACACAGCAAAGGAAGTTTTTGAGAAAGGAGAGCAAATAATCCAGATCCTTCTGCGTGCTGGTTTCGCTATTAAGCGAAGCAAAGTGAAAGGGCCTGCCCAGGAAATTCAGTTCCTAGGTATAAAGTGGCAAGATGGCCGTCGTCACATCCCAACAGATGTGATCAACAAAATCAGCGCCATGTCTCCACCCACTAATAAGAAAGAGACACAATCGTTCCTGGGTGTAGTGGGTTTTTGGAGAATGCATGTTCCAAACTACAGCCTCATTGTAAGCCCCCTTTATCAGGGGGGCACGGAAGAAGAATGATTTTATGTGGGGTCCTGAGCAGCAGCAGGCTTTTGAGCAGATTAAACAGAGATAGCCCGTGCCGTGGCCCTGGGGCCAGTACGGATGGAACGGATGCGAAGAACATCCCTCTACACTGCTGCTGGAG
>NW_011247116.1:0-465 GCF_000146605.3 Meleagris gallopavo
CTTGTGTAAAATGAGGTCAAAAATCTCCATCTGTAATTCTAGTGCTCTTTTGCATTTTGGAATTATAACTGAGGTATCCTCATATAATACTGTGATCTCAGATCTTATTTAAATATTATTAACCCTTAAGACTCTGTACAAAATCAGATGAGAAAGGGAAGACAGATTTCACATAAATAGTTGTTCAGATCATCACTATGTTTCCATCACTATCGTCTAAAGCAGCAATTTTCTTCAACGTGTTTACTTCTCTGAATTTGCAAGATTTGTTTCTTACTGAACTACATTTCCAGTCATTGTAACCTGGTTCTATGGCAGTTAGATATGAAGGGTGTAAAATAAACATGTTGGCTTGTTGTAGTATCTTTGATCCATCCAAGTATTATTCAGTAGACAAGATCATTGCATTTGTCTGTTGTACTGAGCTGATGGTTAAGTTAAAAGAATTTATTCTGACTGAAAAAT
>NW_011247117.1:0-417 GCF_000146605.3 Meleagris gallopavo
ACTGACTTCTCTTGGAGGGCAAGTGTGGTATTTTTGGTGTGAAAAGGGGTCCTTTGGGGAGAAAACGGGGTGTAGATGGGAGAAAATGTCCTGTTGAGGAGTGCCTAGCAGTATTTTTGAGAGAAAAGGGAAGGTACTTGTCAGAAAAGTGCTCTTTCTGGGAGAGAGTAGCATAGTTGGTTGGAAAATGCCACCCATTTGTGAGAAAGCTGCTTTGTTTCCGGGAGAAAATAGCATTCTCTGGGGAGAAGATGTCCTCTTTTGGATGGAAAAGTAGTAGTTGTGGGAGAAGCTGTCCAATGTTTGGGCCCAAGGTAGCATTACTGGGAGGTAATGTCATTGTATTGGAGAAGGGTGGTATTTGTTGGAGAATGTGTTCGTTTAGGAAGCCAACGGTGTACTTTGGGGGGAAAAAGC
>NW_011247118.1:0-517 GCF_000146605.3 Meleagris gallopavo
ATTGAAAAGCCAAGAGGTTCTCTGCCCTTGCTCCTGCCCTTTGTTCCTGCCTCCACCTGCCACCAGCGTGCAGCCAGGAGAGGAGGGGCGCTCAGGAGCACGATGGGAGCCCTTCGTATCTGTTGAGTCTCCTGACCTTCCAGCTCTGCAGAGACATCTCGTGTCTCAGTGACAGTCTGCAGCCCCCACAGCCCCCCGACCCGGCCCCAAAGGCCCGCTGCCTCTCTCTCCCCCCACGCACACAGATGGGGCCCGCTGGGGCACCGGCACCGCTGTCCCACCAGCGGATTCGTCGCCCGGCCCGCAATGAGTCTGTCAGCACCGCGTGTTTATTCGAGAGTGCCGGCCCGGGCGCCCCGGTGGTTTTCCCATAGGAGGAAGAAATGTTTTCCCGAGGAGGGCCCTGGCGACACACTGCCCCGAGGAGCGGCGCACGCTGAGGTGTGGAATCAGACTCTGTGACCACAAAGCAGTTATAAAAGCAGGTGTGTTTAATCAGGGCTGCGACTCCGGGTGC
>NW_011247119.1:0-511 GCF_000146605.3 Meleagris gallopavo
GTCTGGCTGTCATTTAGTGCTGAAGTAAAAGCAAGCCTTCTATAATCAAAATATTTCATATTTTCCTTGATGCTTTATTGCCCTTGAGGTTCTGAGCTATACAGTTTTATAGGTCTTTCCCTAGAGGTAACTAATTGTGTCAGTGTTAGGAGTGTTCAATATTATAGGCAAAGGTCCTATTGTCATTTCACTTCCTGGACTGAGGATAGCAGAATCTTCTTCTCTTTATTAAGAACATGTCATCCTTTTCTTATTTCAAGAAAGATTTTTCTTTGGCTTTCTATGCTCAGGTGTCTCTAGGGAACATCATGGGCTTCTTCCAAGAAAAAGCACCATCTGTGTTGTTTGAGCACACTGGCATTTGACAGTGATGTTTTTCTTTTTACTACAAACTCAAAAACTCTATGCAAATAGAAGAAAGGCGGGGGTGGTGGGGAGAGAACCACGCATACATCAAGCAATTTACCAGCAATCTAAAAGCTTAGCTCATTTGTGGGACAATTTCCATTAT
>NW_011247120.1:0-463 GCF_000146605.3 Meleagris gallopavo
AACACAAGGAAAGCTGAGTGGCCCTCGGCAATGGTTCTTAAAGTGTGAAAGAAGGACAAAGCTGTCAAAGTCCTGACCTTTCTCTGGGAAATTTCTCCTAGAGCAAGAAAAGCTCCTGTGTTGCCCCCCACCTCCCCTTCTTGAAGGCAGTAGCTCCTCTAGGAAGAATCAACATGGTGCAGACAATCGTTGCCCTAAATCCCCAGCCCTTCCTTGTGTTTAGGCTGGTGCCATTTATTAGGGGCAAAAATAAGCACCTTTATGATGCTTATAATCCTCCTGCTGTATCAGTCCTGGATGCCTTGGCAGTGATGCAGAGTTCTCAGTACGGAGGATGCTGAAGACCTGGAGAGGTGTCACGGGGAGCGAACAAGCTGCAATGCAGGTAAGAACTGCTCAAAACCCACGTCGGGTATGGAATGGGACTTTTGCTCTCAGCTGCTGCAGCCTGTCCTTGTGCCCC
>NW_011247121.1:0-502 GCF_000146605.3 Meleagris gallopavo
ACGTCTTGAAGTGAAATCGTGGAGAAAAGCATCGTCTGCCAAGCTGTAGAGACGGCGTTAATAGCACATAACGTGTGACAAGGCCAAGGGTTGTAGAGAGCTCTCACAGCACTGGGGTTCTTTTCAGTAAGGCTGCAGGCTGTGGGCCGAAGGATGAGAGAAATAAGCACCTGCCTTGGATTTTCATACAGGTTATTTCCCTGGGGGGCTGATAAAGAAGTTCAGTAATGATGGTGAAAGATTTATGTGTATGCGCTACTACTTGTATATCAACAGGTACTGACTTCTGTTTGCTTTTTGCTTTATAGATATGGAATGAAGGGGCATTTCATAGCAAATGGATGAAGGTATGTCTGTTTTCCTTCTTAAAAGTGAAACGTGCTTCTGAAGTTCCCTTGTTATCGCATGTGCTTTGCTTGTCTGTATTTTTCTCCATCCTGTGACCACTTCGCTTCCTGACCTCTTGTGGCAGCTGCAGGGATGAAGCACTAACAGGAACAGT
>NW_011247122.1:0-455 GCF_000146605.3 Meleagris gallopavo
GGGCATTGTGTGCATCCTTGTTGTGTTTTAAATGATGTTCTGCGTCTCTTCTGATTTCATTTTGCAGCCTGATGGAGTTGAAGGATTGCCTGGGCTCCTCCAGTCAGTGGTGTGAGATGTGTCCAGCAGGTAATGAACATCATGCACCCCATGTTGGTGCGCTGCTTGTATGCAGGTAGGTTTGCGATGTGATCCGCCTCCCCCATGCTGACCATCCACAGCTAGATCAAGTTGCTCAGAGTCTGAGCCAGGCTCACCTTGAAAGGGCCAGCACATCCACCATGTCTCTGGCAACCTGTGCCACTGCCTCAGCACCCTCACTGTACAAGACATTTTTCCTTAGATTTCACCTCCATTTTTCCCTTGTTCTTTCCTTTAGGTATTGAAAGGCTGTTACCAGGTTCCCTTGGAGTCCCTTCACTTCTCCAGGCTGAACAGCCCAGCTCTCCTTGCTT
>NW_011247123.1:0-549 GCF_000146605.3 Meleagris gallopavo
TGAATGAATGAATGAATGAATAAATAAATAAATAAATGAGCGAGCGAGCGAGCGAGCGAGCCGATAAATAAGCAAGCAAATAAATAAATAAATAACAACAATAAGTAACAATAAAAACAACATTTAAAAAACAAAGAGACAAATACGCGGGCACGTAAATAAATAAAAAATAAAAAATTGAAATGAACAAATAACGAAATTATAAACAAACAGACAAACACGTGGACGCATAAACGAAAATGATAAAGAAATAAATGAAAATAAATAAAATAACGAAAAAGTTAAAAAATAAAAATAAAAAAACGAATTAAAATAGCAGGAAGAAATAAAGAAATAATAAGAATTTTAGAAATACAAACGAATAAATAAATAAATAGACAAATACGTGGACGCGTATTTATTAAAAATAATAAAGAAATGAAAATAAAAAATAAAAAAATAAATAAAAAAAAATAAAATAAAAAATAAATAACATAAAAACAAATAAATAAAAAACAAAAAATAATAAAATAAATTAATAATTAAAAAATAAAAAAAAAATAAAAAGAA
>NW_011247124.1:0-423 GCF_000146605.3 Meleagris gallopavo
TTCTCCAGGAGGCTGAACAGCCCAGCTCTCCTTGCTTACAGGAGAGGGGTTCCATCCTTGGGTTCGCGTTTGTGGCTGTACTCTGGATGCACTCGCACAGCTCCATGTCTCCCTGCACTGAGGACTCCACATCTGGACGCAGCACTGCAGCTGAGGCCTGACCAGCGCAGAGCAGAGGGATGGGGGATCTCCTCCCTTCGCCCGCTGACTGCGCATCTTTGGATGCAGCCCAGGATACGGTTGGCTTTCTGGGCTGGAAGGCCCATTGCTTGCTTGTGTCCAGCTCCCACCCACCAGTACCTCCCCAGGCCCTTATGGAGCAGGACTACGCTCAGTCCTTTCATCCCCTAGCATGTTTGGTGGTGGGTGTTCCCTCATCCCAGCTACTGACCCTGCACTTGGATTTGTGGCCACTGCTCAGCC
>NW_011247125.1:0-513 GCF_000146605.3 Meleagris gallopavo
AACCCAACCCGTACAATCCCATACATAGCCGGCGAAAGGGAATCCGGTTACCATTCCGGAGCCTGTTGAGTACCCGTTTGCGCGGGCCGTGTGCGTGTCGTCCAAACCTCTCCCACCCAGGTGGGGCGGTGCGGGTCCGGCCGTACACGGTCGTGTGTCAGCTTCATGGCAACATGAATCCTTTCTTCGAGAAGCCAACGAGGGGCATCGGAAGAGTTTTCTTTTCTGTTTAACAGCCACCACCGACCATGGAAGTCACTCACAGAGCGATATGGTTGGACGCGCTGGTAGAGCACGGCCGCCGCCACTGCCGTGTCGATGCACTCTTCTTGGACCGTGAAAATCGAAGACTGGGGCACACTCGCTCAGTTGATCCGAAGCCTATCCGCTGCCCCCCCGTGGGTGGTCGGTGCGGTCTAGGTCGCTGGGTATGAGCGTATAACGTTCTGGCCGTACTCTCAACAGCTTGTACCGAATCCGCAGCAGGTCTCCAAGGTGCAGAGTCTCTAGTCG
>NW_011247126.1:0-410 GCF_000146605.3 Meleagris gallopavo
TGGGAGCAGCCCTGCGGAGGACTCGGGGATCCTGGTGGACAAAGAGCTGGACATAAGCCAGTAGTGTGCACTTGCAGCCCAGAAGGCCAACTGTATCCTGGGCTGCATTCAAAGAGGAGCGACCAGCAGGGAGAGGGAGGTGATTGTCCCCCTCGACTCGGCTCTGGTGCGGCCCCATGTGCAGCACTGCGTCCAGGCCTGGGGCTCCAGCACGGGAATGATGTGGAGCTTTTGGAGCAGGTCCAGAGAAGGGCCACGAAGATGATCAGAGGGCTGGAGCACCTCTCTTAGAAAGAAATGTTGAGGGAACTGGGATTGTTTCTGTGGGAGAAGAGAAAGCTCTGGAGATAGCTCATTGACAGCCTTCCAAGACTCGAAGGGAGCGCATAAGCAGGAGCGGGCAACGGCTG
>NW_011247127.1:0-491 GCF_000146605.3 Meleagris gallopavo
ACTCGAAGGGAGCGCATAAGCAGGAGGGGGCAACGGCTGTTTAGGAGGGTGGATAGCGATAGGACAAGGGGAAATGGTTTTCAAGTGAGACAGGGGAGGTTTAGGTTGGTTATTAGGAGGCAGCTTTTCACGCACAGGGTGGTGACGCACTGGAATGTGTGCTTGAGAGTCACTTCCAGGATGATCTGCTCCATGATCCGTGACCAGCACAGAGGTGAGACTGACATGCTGGTAGTTCCCCGCGTCACACTTTCTATCCTTCCTAAGAGGTGTGCTGTCACCTTTTTTCTCCTCAGCAGGGACTTGACCTGACTGCCTCGACTTGTGAAATACCATGGAGAGTGGCTCGGTGACTGCAGCCGTGAATTCCCTGGAACTCTGGGACTCATCTCGTCAGGACCCAAAGCTCCTGGCTGTTGGTCCTCAGGTGGTCCAGACCTGATCTGCCATGGCAGTGTGGGATGGGAGGTGTGTGGGACTGGAGGAAGCAA
>NW_011247128.1:0-449 GCF_000146605.3 Meleagris gallopavo
ATTTTACTGCGGAAAGACCATTTCGATCCAGAATATATGCCATTGGCCCTCACAAACACCGATTGCCTCACAAAGATGTGGCACATCCCACCAGAAAGACCATTTCTAGCCCCCAAAAGATGGCATTTACTCCCAGAAACACCAGCTTTCTCACACATTCCTCACCTTTTCCCCCCCACATAAGACCTTTTCACCCAGAAATGACAGTTCTCTTAGGAATACCTCCCAATTCCCCCTAATCTGCTACACCACACTCCGCACTATGACACTTTCTCCCCAAACTAGGACGCTTTCTCCCAGAAAGGCCGCTTTTTCCCCCCAAAGTACACCGTTGGCTTCCAAAAAGAACACATTCTCCCCAAGAAATACCACCCTTCTCCAATACAATGACATTACCTCCCAGTAATGCTACCTTGGGCCCAAACATTTGGACAGCTTCTCCCACAAGT
>NW_011247129.1:0-488 GCF_000146605.3 Meleagris gallopavo
GACTCTCAAGCACACAGTTCCAGTGCGTCACCACCCTGGGCGTGAAAAGCTGCCTCCTAATAACCAACCTAAACCTCCCCTGTCTCACTTGAAAACCATTTCCCCTTGTCCTATCGCTATCCACCCTCCTAAACAGCCGTTGCCCCCTCCTGCTTATGCGCTCCCTTCGAGTCTTGGAAGGCTGTCATGAGCTATCTCCAGAGCTGTCTCTTCTCCCACACAAACAATCCCAGTTCCGTCAACATTTCTTTCTAAGAGAGGTGCTCCAGCCCTCTGATCATCTTCGTGGCCCTTCTCTGGACCTGCTCCAAAAGCTCCACATCATTCCTGTGCTGGAGCCCCCAGGGCCCTGGGACGCAGTGCTGCACATGGGGGCCGCACCAGAGCCGAGTCGGAGGGGGACGAATCACCTCCCTCCTCCCTGCTGGTCGCTCCTCTTTGATGCAGCCCAGGATCTAGTTGGCCTTCTGGGCTGCAGTGCACACTAC
>NW_011247130.1:0-575 GCF_000146605.3 Meleagris gallopavo
GGACGCTTTCTCCCAGAAAGGCCGCTTTTTCCCCCCAAAGTACACCGTTGGCTTCCAAAAAGAACACATTCTCCCCAACAAATACCTCCCTTCTCCAATACAATGACATTACCTCCCAGTAATGTTACCTTGGGCCCAAACATTGGACAGCTTCTCCCACAAGTACTACTTTTCCATCCAAAAGAGGACATCTTCTCCCCAAAGAATGCTATTTTCTCCCGGAAACAAAGCAGCTTTCTCACAAATGGGTGGCATTTTCCAACCAACTATGCTACTCTCTCCCAGAAAGAGCACTTTTCTGACAAGTACCTTCCCTTTTCTCTCAAAAATACTGCTAGGCACTCCTCAACAGGACATTTTTCTCCCATCTACACCCCGTTTTCTCCCCAAAGGACCCCTTTTCACACCAAAAATACCACACTTGCCCTCCAAGAGAAGTCAGTCTTTCCCACAATTGTCCACTTTTCTCCCACGTACTTGTCATTTTTCCTCCCCAGAAATACCACATTTCACTTGGAAATTGGGCCTGTGCTTCCAAAAAGATGGTATTTTTCTCCCAGGCATACCTGTTTTCT
>NW_011247131.1:0-470 GCF_000146605.3 Meleagris gallopavo
ATCCACTCTTAGTCCCAGATGCAATTACTAAGATGCAATTATTTTCTTCTGATTTCTGTTCTATTTCAGCTCAGCGTAGTTTACTCAGCCAGGCTGGTTGTACGTGTGAGCGGACGGACGCTTCGAAGGAGCTGGAAGCTCTGCACTCTGACAGATGGCCCAGGAAACCTTACTGCCATAATCAAAGCTATGGTAATGTACATCAACAAAAGCAGAATCAAACAAAGGAAGTGTTCTGTTCCAAACTTTGGCTTACGCCATATCTGCGAATATCCTGTACAGTGCTTTTGTAGCTGTGTTACCGAGACCAGCAGAAGTCTTTTTTCTACCTTAAACTCATAAATGAACTTAATTTGATTACACACTGGAGGAGGAATTTGTGTTTTTTTATTAGTAATACATAGAGTTTGTATAATAGCTACCATTACTGACATAGCGGAATAAATAGTTGCAGGTTGATCCTGTGTTGC
>NW_011247132.1:0-522 GCF_000146605.3 Meleagris gallopavo
CACCAGCAATTCAAAATAATGTATAATCTGATGCTCTAGTAAAGAGCAACAGATTCAAAATAAGCCACTTGTAAGAGTTCTCATTGGGTGTGGCCAAACCCCTTAAGGACAGTACTGTGAATCCATCTGAATACAGCTAGATGAAGGTGCTCTGCATTATGGGTTAACCCATGAATGTCAGAGTTCTCACTGGGAGCACTCATATTCTGTAAGGTTGGATGTGTAAGTCCATTTGAACACGGCCAGGTCTGTAGCACCAAAGTGATATAAACCTTTTAATGCAGCACATCCTCAGCATCAGGGACAAATGGCTCACAAAAATCACCATTCCCTCACCATTAACTCACGCGTGTGTTAATTTTCAGAACGTAATCGAAGTTACAAAACCAGAGCTCTCCTCAAACAAGAATGGTGTCACAGATCAGTGTGTCTAAAGAGGTCTGCCTTCTCTAATAGGAGTGTTAATCCCAATCTTTTGGTATGACCGCATTGTGGTCTACCACTGGAGCAGGTAGCTCTGAG
>NW_011247133.1:0-602 GCF_000146605.3 Meleagris gallopavo
CGCACTATGACACTTTCTCCCCAAACTAGGACATTTTCTCCCAGAAAGGACGCTTTTTCCCCCCAAAGTACACCGTTGGCTTCCAAAAAGAACACATTCTCCCCAAGAAATACCACCCTTCTCCAATACAATGACATTACCTCCCAGTAATGCTACCTTGGGCCCAAACATTGGACAGCTTCTCCCACAACTACTACTTTTCCATCCAAAAGAGGACATCTTCTCCCCAAAGAATGCTATTTCCTCCCGGAAACAAAGCAGCTTTCTCACAAATGGGTGGCATTTTCCAACCAACTATGCTACTCTCTCCCAGAAAGAGCACTTTTCTGACAAGTACCTTCCCTTTTCTCTCAAAAATACTGCTAGACACTCCTCAACAGGACATTTCCTCCCATCTACACCCCGTTTTCTCCCCAAAAGGACCCCCTTTTTCACACCAAAAAATACCACACTTGCCCTCCAAGAGAAGTCAGTCTTTCCCACTATTGTCCACTTTTCTCCCACGTACTTGTCATTTTCTCCCAGAAACTACCACATTTTCACTTGGAAATTGGCCTGTGCTTCCAAAAAGATGGTATTTTCTCCCAGGTCATACCTGTTTT
>NW_011247134.1:0-448 GCF_000146605.3 Meleagris gallopavo
AAAGTTCCATGACACCGAAGATTTCCATCTCTCTAAAGTCTCCCCCAGGCCTCTCCACATTCCCTGCCACTCAGTATTTACTGGTTTTGGGGCAGACTTCCTCAAAATATAATAAATACTAATAATAAGTGAAATGGTGAGCAGTACATTCACAGAGATTAATAACGTGATCAGGTGAGCATTGAAAATCTGCATAAAGAATTCAAAGGAGAGGCTGGAAACCTGCTTAAGAATCCCCAACCTGTAAAATTAGCAGCTCCCTCTGGAATGGTATGCCACACAATATGCAGATGCCACATAGTTATTTCCATCCATGTTATCAATTGACTATATATACCTATTGCTCCATAGAGCAAAGTGGTGAACTTAATTAAGGCCCAGTTATGTTTTTAGCATTAAGAAAGAAGAGACAGTGGCATGTAGCCCCTTAAAAGGCAGTTTCAGTAGA
>NW_011247135.1:0-428 GCF_000146605.3 Meleagris gallopavo
CGATTCCGATGCCGACAAGTGCGAATTCAGCCTCCTGCACTACCTGCGAGTGGGGGGTTTTTTCTCCGCAGTCCTGAAAGGATCTCTCCCCACTTTCTGAAACGCTCTCCCTCAGAGCACTACAGCTGTCGCTCCTCGAACTTGCAAATGCCTTATTAGAGCTTGCTTTCCCTTCCACTCTTTTCCTGTCCGAATGCAGATGTGTAGCAGTGGAAAACCTGACTAGAATGAATTGTGGCTCGAAATAAAGGCAGAGACATAGTATTCAGAGGTAGGCGTAGTGCATTCTGCATGTAGCCAAGGCGAAGTGCAAACCGCTCCTTTCCGATGCGCGCACAGGAGCCCGCTCACTCGTCGGAGAAAAGCAGCCGGCTGAAGTGGCCCGTTCTCGGCAGCGAGAAACACGAGACCGCTGCTGACGGCTGAAA
>NW_011247136.1:0-473 GCF_000146605.3 Meleagris gallopavo
ACAGCAGAGGGACGGGATGCCATCCACAGAGACCTCAACAGGCTGAGCAGTGGGCACAACTCCAAGTGCAGGGTCAGTAGCTGGGATGAGGGAACACCCACCACCAAAACATGCTAGGGGATGAAAGGACTGAGCGTAGTCCTGCTCCATAAGGCCTGGGTGTACTGGTGGGTGGGAGCTGGACACAAGCCAGCAGCGGGCCCTTCCAGCCCAGAAAGCCAACCGTATCCTGGGCTGCATCCAAAAGATGCGCAGTCAGCGGGCGAAAGGGAGGAGATCCCCCAATCCCTCTGCTCTGCGCTGGTGAGGCCTCACCTGCAGTGCTGCGTCCAGATGTGGAGTCCTCAGTGCAGGGGAGACATGGAGCTGTGCGAGTGCATCCAGAGTACAGCCAACAAAAACACGACCCCGAAAGGATGGAAACCCCCTCTCCTGTAAAGCAAAGGAGAGCTGGGCTGTTCAGCCTCCTGGAG
>NW_011247137.1:0-441 GCF_000146605.3 Meleagris gallopavo
GTGTGCACTTTGCAGCCCAGAAGGCCAACTAGATCCTGGGCTGCATTCAAAGAGGAGCGACCAGCAGGGAGAGGGAGGTGATTGTCCCCCTCGACTCGGCTCTGGTGCGGCCCCATGTAGCAGCACTGCGTCCAGGCCTGGGGCTCCAGCACAGGAATGATGTGGAGCTTTTGGAGCAGGTCCAGAGAAGGGCCACGAAGATGATCAGAGGGTTGGAGCACCTCTCTTAGAAAGAAATGTTGAGGGAACTGGGGATTGTTACTGTGGGAGAAGAGAAAGCTCTGGAGATAGCTCATGACAGCCTTCCAAGACTCAAAGGGAGCGCATAAGCAGGAGGGGGCAAACGGGCTGTTTAGGAGGGTGGATAGCGATAGGACAAGGGGGAAATGGTTTCAAGTGAGACAGGGGAGGTTAGGTTGGTTCTTAGGAGGCAGGCTTTTT
>NW_011247138.1:0-495 GCF_000146605.3 Meleagris gallopavo
TCCTATCCAGCCTGGCTTTGAATGCTTGGAGGGAGGAGGCATTCACAGCTTTGCTGGACAACCTGTTCCAGTGTCTCCCCATCCCCACAGTAAAAAATTTCTTCCTGATGTGTAGTCTAAATCTACCCTTTTCCAGTTTAAAGCCATTTCCCCTTGTCCTGTCGCTACCTGCCCAGATAAAAAGTCCCTCCCCAGCTTCCCTGTAGGGCCCTTCAGGTACTGGAAGGCCACTCCAAGGTCTCCTTGGAGCCTTCTCTTCTGCACTGGAGCTGATGAGCTCCAGCTCTCTCAGCCTTTCCGTTCAGGGGAGGTGTTTCAGCCCTCTGATCATCTTTGTGGCCCTCCTCTGGACCTGCTTGACACTCCATGTCCTTGTGTTGAGGGCTCCAGAACTGGACGCAGTGCTCCAGATGGTGTGTCAATGAGAGCAGAGTAGGGGGGCAGGCATCACCTCCCTCGAACTGCTGGTCGTGCTTCTGTGCTTTAAGGCTTATG
>NW_011247139.1:0-483 GCF_000146605.3 Meleagris gallopavo
TGAAAGTTCTTCAGTTGAGAAACCTCTCTAAACTAAGTTTTCATGGAAACTATCCTCACTGTGAGGAAGAAGAAGGAAAAAAAAAGAAAGAAAAAAGCAACACGACTCAGATTCTTCAAATTCTTACAAACTACTGTTTTCCTAAGAAAATCTATTTTGTTAAAGTAAAAATACTTTCTGGCTGTAACCATAACATATTTGTATGCTGTTATATACTGAGATTGGTCTCAGATATCATTGGTTTTCATCAGATCCCTCTGTTGAAGTGAATCACTAAAAGTATTGTGTCTGATTCATGAGAGAACTCACAAGAATATTTTATTTCTAAAATAAAATTTTAAGAAATGTAAAGAATATTTATCTTTTTCAGTAGACTATATTTGCTGTGTCCTGATAGATGTCAGTGTTTTCTAGTTGTTCAGCATTAACTACATCTCTGTGTCTCTTGCTCCTCCTTTGTCTTCTATATACTATAAACACAAG
>NW_011247140.1:0-435 GCF_000146605.3 Meleagris gallopavo
AAGGGCACAACAACGTGTACGTCTGGGTATACACCCATCTGTCAGCTTGCTCTCTTCCCTTCTAAATCATTCATTAGATTCCCATCCTCTTTAGAATATCTCATAGGTTCTGGCTAAGATTCAGATATTTTAAGTTTACCGTCTGGAATTAAAGCCAGTTCACCAATTTCTTTTCCTTCAGCTGCCTGTTTGTCCCGATCCGCCATCGTGTTCCCAGTTTCCTGTTCAGTGTCACTCTTCTGATGTCCTTCACAATGCATGACAGCCACGCTGCTCTTTGGCAGATTTACATCATGCTGAATTGTTGTCCTTGTGCGTAAGCAACCCTCGCTCTTTCCAGATGGTGCCATGAGTGGGTACCACCCCAAAGCACATTTAGCATCTGTCCATATATTTCAGGTTCTTGTCAAGGCAGTTAATTTCAGCCTCCTGAGC
>NW_011247141.1:0-541 GCF_000146605.3 Meleagris gallopavo
GTTAAGTTTCAATCAAACATTCAGATAAACTCCCACCGTCCTCAGAAGCTGATTACCTTCACTAAGAGATTTATGTCCTCTGGAGAGAGCAAGGGCGAGGTACCCTGTGGAGTGAAAAATTCAGGCAACGTTAAAAGGTGTAAATGTAAGAAATCTTCCTCAACATGTCTGTGCCCTGGTATAAGTTTCTTTTTGGGATAAAAAAATACCAGTTCCCTTACATTATCAATGAACATCATATCTGAGACCTCTGTGTATTTTTGATTATGTACTTGCTAATAGCACACTATAGTGTTTTAAGAATTTGCCTTTACAATTTTGGCTTTTTTTTGCATGCAGAACATTCAGTTATTTTCATAGTGTTTCAAACCATCACAGGTATTTTTATTATAATTTTTTAATAGTTCCTAGGTTTTGTTTGTTTGTTTGTTTTTGTTTTCCTTGGGTAAGAGTCAGTCAGAGTAAAAAACACTGAACCGTACTCGAGACAACTTGTACTGACGGAAAATAATAGAGATAGAAGGGAACAGAACAGCAGGAT
>NW_011247142.1:0-425 GCF_000146605.3 Meleagris gallopavo
GAGCAGAGAAAGTAAAAATTGGACTGAGGCAATCTCCAGCTCTGGTGTATTTACAGAAAGGGAGGAATGAGTAATATGCCAAGTGAAAATGAGTATATAAAACAAAAAAGCAAAGTAAAATGAAATGCTGCACCAAACGCATCCCCTAGCTCATAAATACAGATGCTGGAACCGCAGAAGGCTGCTGGTTTGAGTCACTTCAAGGTCTCTTGTGTACAAAAACTGATATACACAGTACTGTGGTTTCACACAAACTTATAAATAAGGGCTCCCAAGAACAGTGTAAATAAAATTTACCAAAAAAAAAACCAACCAAAAACACCCACAGATACAATGTGTAAGTGGGAAGAGCTGATTTTTAAGAGTAAGAACTCAGCTGCAAGTATTTTTCTAGAAGCATATGGCCATAGCAAATGGGTAGGTCT
>NW_011247143.1:0-514 GCF_000146605.3 Meleagris gallopavo
GTAAACCAATGATTAGGTTGACTAAAGGGTGAGCTTTCCCTAATGCAGAGATCCAATACACCGCGACGCTTATACAATTTCATCGCGACACGTTGGTAAATTTCAAGATGAGTGACGATCGGTGAAAGTTGACTTCCTTCTATGGGCCAGCGCTCGATGATGTTACCGGAGGCATACGGTCGTGAGGTGCAGGTCCGTCCTATGTTCCATCAGTCCCATGCAGACCATCACCGGGTGTTACACATGATCTGACAGTAACACTTGAATGTTTTGATGACATTTCATTCCTTCCGGTGATCCTGAAGGCTCAAAGACTCACGGGGAGAAATACAGATGTTTCAGAGGTAGCAAGAGGGGAAGGTCTGCCCTCCAGGGCAACATACAGGCCGTGTTTCTATCCTGGGTCAACACTTCCGCTTGTACAGGGCCACGTCCTGGCCGCCTGTACCACACTTCTGGCTGGATGTTTGCGGCTGCATAATAATATCAGGCACCAAAGGGGGTGTCCTGATTC
>NW_011247144.1:0-484 GCF_000146605.3 Meleagris gallopavo
AATGGCCAACACCCGTGCCTACCTGCCCCTTGGCTTTTTACAGAGCCCGTCCTTTATCTAACAGTCTCGGTTTCTTATCGGCCGTCCCAAGGAGTCACCTCACCACTCAGACAGGACCGCTGAAATCAGCGGGGTGCACCTATCCTGTCCAGGGCAGTAGGGAGACACCCAAAGAGGCAATAATAATCCCGGACGAGCCCCCAAATTGTTGGAAATATCCGAATAATTTTGTCAGGACGGTATCTCTGATAAAAGCAGATTTTATTCGCGATTGCAATGGCGGGCGTCCCGCAAGCAGGAGCGCACCTATGGACACAACATGACAGCCTTTATACCCTGTTTTCTCCCCCTTGCCTCCCCCTCTCCCCTGTTTCCCCCACTTGGCTGGGTACTCCAGGTTCACAATCTTATCAGTAGGATTTACATTTGTTATTTACTCGTTAATTTGTTTGTTATCTGGTGTCGCCATCCTGTCGTTTCCAAG
>NW_011247145.1:0-363 GCF_000146605.3 Meleagris gallopavo
AAACCTGCCTTCTACTGCATAACTAGGTTTAGCTGGGGGGTAATTGACATCAATTCAAAGAATGAAAAATTAGGCTGAATATCCGGGGAAAACTTCCTAATGGTGAGATGGCAGGAGCACTTGGTGCATTTGGTGTGGGCTTTGTGATGCTCCACAGGGACAAGCCAGGGCTCCCCGAGCCTCATCTCCAGGCACGCTTCCAGCTTCCACCTCCTTGCCCCACGCTCTTCACACAGCTGGAGTAGGACAGCTTCACTGCAGGACTGGCCAGAAAAGGAAGGGTTCTCACACCCCCCCCTTCTTCAAAAGAATTCTGTCATATTTAAGAGAAAAGACTCCTGTCTTAATCTGTATTTTTTTTTT
>NW_011247146.1:0-434 GCF_000146605.3 Meleagris gallopavo
CAGGAGGAAGGTGGCCCCATAGTCCTTGTTCCAGCACTGGATGGTGACATTGGTCCCTATCTCCACACATTCCTCAGGGCTCAGGGAAATGCTGGGAGGCAGGAAATGTCGATCCGCATGAACGGAGGGTACAGCTGTGGGACACGGTCCTGTTGGGATCAACCAGAGCCACCTGCTGTCCCCAGGGCCCCACACCTGTCAGCACCAGCTCCACAGGATCACTCTCCTTGGATGGCATTCCTGGCCAAGACGCCCGGTACTGACACTGATATGTACCTGCGTGCTCCCGATTTGTGCTGAAGAAGTAGAAATCAGTCGTGTTCTGCTACTTGTTCTTCCCCTTGTTGTATGTCCAGCCTCCTTCCTGGTACAGTCCAGACCCCAGGGAGCTGATTGGGTCACGGTTCTGCACTGACCACATAGATCGCATCCAT
>NW_011247147.1:0-346 GCF_000146605.3 Meleagris gallopavo
CAAAACCCCTAACAAAGAAAAAATACAGAACAAAGAAAACACACCAAATCAGCCACAGTTTTATGATGTTTCTAGATGAAATAAAGAGTCTTTTCCTTCTTTTCTATTTGCAGATGATGATCAGTTTTATGGTAGAAGATATTAGGAAACCTACAATGCATTTTGTAAAAAGTATAGGAAACAAATTACCTTAAGACCCTCAAACAGCTGTAGATACTTATAATTTATAAATTATATAAACTAAAACAATATTGTGATAAAATATATTTCGACTAAAACTATTTTAGATAATGTGGTAACTCCAGTACTGGTTATTCCTGAATGATTTCCCACTGAGCTCAATTGG
>NW_011247148.1:0-464 GCF_000146605.3 Meleagris gallopavo
GTTTCCCCTCGTCCTGTCTCCACGTACCACTGAAAAGAGACTGGCCTCACCGCTATGGCCGCCACACCTCAGATATTTATAAACCTGGATCAGGTCCCCTCTCAGTCGTCTTTTCTCAAGGCTAAACAGACCCGGTTCACTCAGCCTTTCTTCATAGGGGAGATGCTCTAGGACCTTCACCATCTTTGTGGCCCTCCGCTGGACTCTTTCCAAGAGATCCCTGTCTTTTTTGTACTGGGGAGCCCAGAACTGGACACAGCACTCCAGATGAGGCCTTACCAGGGCAGAGTAGAGGGGGGAGGATCACCTCCCTGCACCTGCTGGACACGCTCTTCTTAATGCGCCCCAGAATGCCATTGGCCTTCTTGGGCCCACGAGGGCACACTGCTGGCTCACGGCCAACCTGTCGTCCACCAGGACGCCCCAGGTCCCCTCTCTGCAGAGCTCCTCTCCAGCCAGCTCAT
>NW_011247149.1:0-512 GCF_000146605.3 Meleagris gallopavo
CCACTTCCTTGCTGTTTCCACAGAGACCAACACATCTCTCCGGGCAGTTGTTACGGCACTTGGGAGCACCGCAGCTCTGCTGCCACCTGTTGGACACAATACAGTCATGAAGGCACTGCCCTGCATCCGGGCCTCTTGCACAAACCTGTGCTCCTTGCTCGGAGCACATGGCTGCACTCTGTGCACCATGTTGCTTACCACCAGAGAAGGCTCAGGTACCCAACACCATTTTTGCTTCCATCTTGTCTGAGAACTGCTCATTATGCACAGCCCTCATCTTTGCTTTGGTGAGGTGGGGACTGCCATTGCTTCCTCAGTTCCCCACACACCCCCTTTCCCATTCCCCACACTGCCATGGGAGATCAGGTTCTGGACCACCTGAGGACCCAAACATCCCAGGAGTCTTTGGGTCCTGACGAGATGAGTCCCAGAGTTCCGAGGGAATTCACCACTGCAGTCACCGAGCCAACCTCCATGGTATTTCACAAGTCGAGGCAGTCAGGTCAAGCCCT
>NW_011247150.1:0-388 GCF_000146605.3 Meleagris gallopavo
TCCACCACACACGCACCTTCAGGGTCGCCAGCCCAGAAGGAGGCTGTCCCTGCCAGCTGGAACAAAACACCTCTCTGGAGGAAGGCAAAGCACTGCCAGTCATGCCAAGGAGGACGGAAGGGTAGCTACCGGGCATGGATCCACCCAGCCAGCAGAGGAAAAGCCGACCGGCCAGCACAAGGCAAGAGGCGAAGGATGCCCACGAGGCGTGGACCCACCTGGGAAGCCCAGAAGGAGCTGCAAATGCAGCAAGCACTGCACAAACGCCTAGACAGCTGGCTGTGCTTCCAGAAGCCTGCAAAGGAAAAAACACAACAGTCAAAGGCCCAGAGACAGCATCAGGGAACTGAAGGCAAAGGGAGCGAAAGAAGGGCATGGGCAAGGAGAC
>NW_011247151.1:0-313 GCF_000146605.3 Meleagris gallopavo
TCAAGATAGGGCGATATGAGGTCGATATGGGGTGATATGGGGTCAATATGGGGTCACTATGAGGTCAATATGGGGTCCATATGGGGCAACACGGGGCGATATGGGGTTGCTATGGGGTGACATGGGGCGATATGGGGTTGATATGGGGGCGCTATGGGGTCAGTACGGGGCGCTATGGGGTGGATGTGGGTCTCTGTGAGGTCTCGTCTGGATCCCCATGCTGTTCCCAGATCTCCCAGCAGGGGGCGCTCTTGGGCCGTTTGGGGGCAGCGCTGCTGACGTCATCACGGGACGGAAGCGTCCGTGTGTGGCA
>NW_011247152.1:0-347 GCF_000146605.3 Meleagris gallopavo
AAAGCAAAACTACGAGAAGGAATAGAAAGAAAAGCAGACATACAGTGCAATATCATGGCAAAGCAAAGGATTCAGACAAAGAAAGGGTGGAAAAAACAAGCGAATGCAAGAGGAAGTAACTGCAAAGAAAATCTAACCAAGAGAACAGTGGAAAGCAAAGAAAAAAACCATAAGGAAACTAAAGAAAAACAAAAGAAAGCAAAGGAAAACAGCGACATTCAAAACAAAAACAAACAAAAACTAAAAACAAAAAAGTAAAAATTAAAATAAAAAAGGACAAAAAACAAGAAACAAACAAACAAAAGAAAAACAAGAAGAAAACAAGAAAACCTAAAAAAGACAAAGAA
>NW_011247153.1:0-509 GCF_000146605.3 Meleagris gallopavo
AGGAAAAAGGTATTACTGCCAGCCAATGCTTAACCCTGTGGGCTGACAGCCAATCTACTTTTTAGATAGTTCCTTTTTTTGCCCACCTGAGTTTGCTACCTTTTGGGTGATTCTTTTATGTACTTCATATTCTTACAGATCATCTTCTTGTTCTTCAGTTGTTTATCACAGTACTACTTGGTGGTAGCTGACACTATGTATGTGTATATAGAGCATTTCGCATCAAATGTTGTTTTCTCCTCATCTAAAGCCTGAAGTCATCTGAACATGAAGATCTTATAACCTGGTATTGCCCATATTTGTTCTTTCTGTGCAAGAAGCATAGCTTACAAATCTATAATCATTAGCAACCAACTTTGTATTCTAGTGACACTTCAGGAAATCAAGATTTTCTGTAGTACGTAATGGTCAGTTGAGATTTAAGGACAACTGCAGGTATTCACTTGTAACAAATCAATAGCCTTGGCTCTAAGTCTAAATGGTATCCTTGAGCCATTCTAATTTTGTGG
>NW_011247154.1:0-358 GCF_000146605.3 Meleagris gallopavo
ATTTTCTCAGAATTGCTACCCACCATTGGCCTTTTTCTTTATGTTTTAGATTCAGTAAATTCTTCAGCAATATTACTCTTTGTTAATGAAATATTGATTGGAATATGGTGTTATGATAATCTAGGCATGATGAAGTTCATTTCTCAGATCACATATAAAACTGCATATTTATCCAAAAACCCTTCTTGGTACTTTAAAAACAGCAATATAAACAACAGACAAAAAAAAAAAAAAAAAAACCAAATAAAACAAGACCACAATAATAAAAAATAACCAACAAAATTACTCACAAAACTTGAAGGAACGCTCAGCTAAGGTGAAGAATGATGCTCTTAATAAGGAAAATAATTCTTATGCT
>NW_011247155.1:0-580 GCF_000146605.3 Meleagris gallopavo
AGCTCAGAGTAGTGGGTAGTGAGAGTGTCCTTGTATTGATAGTCTGTGGATAGCTCAGGTTAGAGTAGATAGGTGAAAGCTGAAGAGTTTAAAAAGGATCCAGTTTTCCCGTTACTGGGACTGAGAGGGAGGAAGGGCTGGGAGTCTTGCTGCCTCCTGCTTTGGAGGAGGAGCATATATTGTGCATATAGTGCTTGCCTCGTTACGAAAATTACCTCTGCCTCATTGACTCATGTTCTTGGTGTAGCACCAGCCTGGGCCGTGGGCTCTGTCTTAGGGCTTACCTATTGGTGCTAGTATCTGCGTGGGGGTCCTGTGTATGGGATTGATGGGGCAAACAAGTTTTCTTCTCTGCTTTACAGGCATATGTCCCTCCCCAACTCTTCTATAATGGGAAGGTGGATTATTTTTGACCTTCAGTGACTCAGAGGTCTTCCGTCTCATCTCAAGAAGACTCTGAAAGGTAAGCGCTCTCACTTCCAGCAGCTTTACCACAGGTCCTGACTGAAGTTCAACCAAGAGACGTCCCAGCGAGGGAGCTGTGGGTAATGAAATGTGATTAAATGTAAGGAGAGGAGAC
>NW_011247156.1:0-706 GCF_000146605.3 Meleagris gallopavo
ATTACCATATAATCACTGACACTGTACTGATTAGTGGTAGTATGTGTCAATTAGTACTTTTTAGGAATAGTTAAACAATTTAAGAAAAATAGTAAAAAGTAAGACAAAAAAAACAAAAAAACCAAAACAAAAAAACAAAAAAGCTCACAAAATTCTCAACTATGTAATGGAGAGGGAAAATTGAGCTGAAA
Organism: Meleagris gallopavo; assembly: GCF_000146605.3. NCBI lineage: Eukaryota > Metazoa > Chordata > Aves > Galliformes > Phasianidae > Meleagris > Meleagris gallopavo. The sequence goes on from NW_011247156.1 coordinate 192, forward strand.
GAGAGTAAATGCACTATTTTTAGAAGCAGACTGAAAGAGATCCTAGTTATGATGTGACAGTAGTGAAGAAGCTTAACTTTTCTTTGAGTTCTGCTGCTACTTTAGGCAGAATATTGTTTATTTTTTGCTCTGCCTCTTCATGCGGTGGTTGTGGTCTAATCTCATTAAAAACTGTAGAACCTGGGGAAAATGTAGGAGGAAAACACAACAAAAAGAAAAAAGGTATGAGAAACCCTTGGCAACTTTTTCAGGAAGGGATTTTGTTATAATAGAATGAATATCAAGTAAAGCTGTGAAAGTGTTTTTTAATGTGTTCGAATTTACCATCTATTGAGTTTGAAAAGATTAAACTTTATTGTAACAATTTTAGCCTTTAATATTTTTCAGAATTTGCTAAAATTATTTTAACTTGAAATTCTTGGTAAAATAACATAAGAAGTTCAAATTACATTTTAGTAACCAAGATACAATCGAGAGTACGTTATTAGCTATAAATTAAGAGAATAAGCCATGAG
>NW_011247157.1:0-461 GCF_000146605.3 Meleagris gallopavo
ATACTGTTAAGTCCAAAGGGCTCAACATTTGGTTCAGAGGCAAGTCAAACTCTTGGGAAAAAGGAAAAGAAAGCAAAGAAAGGAACAGGGAAGAAGAAAACTAACAAAATCAATAAAAAAAGCAAGAAAAACCAAAGCAAAGCCAAGAAACATACAATGAACAGGAAAGGAATGCTTGCAGCAAGGAACGAGATTACGCAAAGAAAGCAGCTGGAAAGACTAAGAATACACAAATAGGAAACAAAGACAACGCAAAGCAAACAAAAAAACTCACTACAGAAAAAAATAAAAATAAAAAAAAAGAACAAAACAAAACAAAGGAATGGAAAACGAAGCAAAGCCAAGCGAGGGTGAGAAATACAAGAGGAAAGCCAATGAATTCAATACCCTAGCATGGCAAAGCAAAGAATCCTAGCAAAGTAAAGAGAGAACAAAGCTCACCAGTGCTTAACAATGGAAAG
>NW_011247158.1:0-364 GCF_000146605.3 Meleagris gallopavo
TTGTGGGTTCTTTGTCTTTCCTGCTGCTTTCTTTGCGTGATCTCGTTCCTTGCTGCAAGCATTCCTTTCCTGTTCAGAGTATGTTTCTTGGCTTTGCTTTCAGTTGCTCCTTTGCTTTCCATTCTTTGCCTTGCCTTGCTTTGCCTTCCTTGTCTCCTTACCCATGCCCATTCCTCTTAGCTTGCCTTCACTTACCTGATGCTGTCTCTGTGCCTTGACTGTTGTGTTTTTTCCTTCCAGGCTTCTGGAAGTGCAGGCAGCTCTCTAGGCTTTTGTGCAGTGCTTGCTGCATTGCAGCTCCTTCTCGGTTTCCCAGGTGGTCCCGCTCGTGGGCATCCCTGCCTCTTGCCTTGTGCTGGCCTGG
>NW_011247159.1:0-430 GCF_000146605.3 Meleagris gallopavo
GCTGGAGTGCATCCTGGAACAGCAGGTCCCAGCTCAGGGAAACACCTTTCCCCGCAGTTGACATCCACACTTTCTCCAAGACGATGGCTGGAAGAAAGTGCAAGGACTTGGAAGAAGAGAAACAAAAAGCAGAGCTGTGGCCTGCCAAGAAACAAGTGAAGGTAGAGTGCAATGGGGAGAAGGCTCAGAGGATTCTGCAACAGAGCAGAGATGGTGTGCTAACTCCAGCAGCACACCCTGGCCTGCCCCAGCACCACGTAAGCAGTTACGGACCTCAAGTTAAGTTAACTACATACTGGGCTTCTGTATGTCCACTGGAAATATTCCCTGAGAGGCCTCCTAGCCAAATTCCTTTGTCTTTTGCTGCTATCTGCTTCTGTGGTACCCATGTTCTGCAATTTTGCTGTTGACAAAATGAGTTTATCTTTTT
>NW_011247160.1:0-511 GCF_000146605.3 Meleagris gallopavo
GAGCACATGGCTGCACTCTGTGCACGATGTTGCTTACCACCAGAGAAGGCTCAGGTACCTAACACCATTTTGGCTTCCATCTTGTCTGAGAACTGCTCATTATGCACAGCCCTCATCTTTGCTTTGGTGAGGTGGGGACTGCCATTGCTTCCTCAGTCCCACAGACCCCTTCCCATCCCACACTGCCATGGGAGATCAGGTTCTGGACCACCTGAGGACCCAAACATCCAGGAGTCCTTGGGTCCTGACGAGATGAGTCCCAGAGTTCCGAGGGAATTCACCGCTGCAGTCACCGAGCCACTCTCCATGGTATTTCACAAGTCGAGGCAGTCAGGTCAAGTCCCTGGTGAGGAGAAAAAAAAGGTGACAGCACACCTCTTAGGAAGGATAGAAAAGTGTGACGCGGGGAACTACCAGCATGTCAGTCTCACCTCTGTGCTGGTCACGGATCATGAGCAGATCATCCTGGAAGTGACTCTCAAGCACACATTCCAGTGCGTCACCACCCTGG
>NW_011247162.1:0-476 GCF_000146605.3 Meleagris gallopavo
AAAAAATTTCCTCCTGTAAAGTAGGGTTCCTTACATTAGATAACACTACTGCTTGTTTTGGCAGCATTGCTGTTCTGGTGTTGTTAGGTTAAAGGCAGCTCTGTGGGTGCTAGGAGCTGCCTGGGCCTCTCCTAAATCAAAGGCTATTTCCATCTTACCTTACACTGTGTCCACAGGACCCTTCAGCAGCAAGTCCAACCCCAGTGCAGTTTCTCCATCCCAGGCCCTTTAAACAAGAAGCCTTCTCTTAAGGATTCTTGAGAGATGTAAGCAAGGCAAAATGTATTTTTTTTTTCTACTACTTTTTGAACCATTTAGAAAAGAAAACAGTATTAGTGACTCAGGTGCTGTTCTGTCTAGAAAGGAAGGAAAATCAAAAGGGAATCCACTGTGAGGGGAAGGAAAATCTTTTAATCTTAATTTTTCTCCTTAATGCAGATGATTGCTTGGCTCTGCCATAATCTGAGAAAGAATGG
>NW_011247163.1:0-443 GCF_000146605.3 Meleagris gallopavo
CCTTAAGGTATTGAAAGGCTGCAGTTAGGTCACCCCACAGCCTCCTCTTCTGCAGGCTGAACAAGCCCAGCTCCCTCAGCCTGCCTTCGCAGGGGAGGTGCTGCAGCCCCCTGATCATCTTTGTGGCTCCTCTGGACCCTCTCCAACAGCTCCCTGTCTGTCTTGTACTGGGGGCTCCAGACCTGGACGCTGCAGATGGGACCTCACAGGAGCAGAGCAGAGGGGGACAGTCACCTCCCCGTCCCTGCTGGCCACCCCTCTGCTGATGCAGCCCAGGATCCCCATTTGCTTTCCCAGCTGCAGGAGCACGCTGCTGGCTCACGTTCAGCTTTTCATCCATCAGGACCCCCCAGGTCCTTCTCCGCAGGGCTGCTCTCAAGGACCGCTCCTTCCAGTCTGTACGGATGCCTGGGTTTCCTCCGGCCCAAGTGCAAACCCTGGGA
>NW_011247164.1:0-341 GCF_000146605.3 Meleagris gallopavo
GCCACAAACGCGAACCCAAGGATGGAACCCCTCTCCTGTAAGCAAGGAGAGCTGGGCTGTTCAGCCCTCCTGGAGAAGTGAAGGCTCCAAGGGAACCTGGTAACAGCCTTTCAATACCTAAAGGAAAGAACAAGGGAAAATGGAGGTGAAATCTAAGGAAAATGTCGTGTACAGTGAGGGTGCTGAGGCAGTGGCACAGGTTGCCAGAGACATGGTGGATGTGCTGGCCCTTTCAAGGTGAGCCTGGCTCAGACTCTGAGCAACTTGATCTAGCTGTGGATGGTCAGCAGTGGGGGATCGGATCACATCGCAAACCTACCTGCATACAAGCAGCGCACCAA
>NW_011247165.1:0-386 GCF_000146605.3 Meleagris gallopavo
GAAGGGTTGGGGTGGTACCGGCATCGGTCCGCGGACGGTGGGCTGCATCCAGGCGGGGTCCGGTGGCGGCACAGTCGCAGTAGCGAAAATGGCGTCGGGTGTCAGAGGCACCGTCAGCTCTCCTCGAGGGAATCTCTCTGTGGGGATATGCCAGAAGGGGTGCTGGGCTGAGACCCGGGGCACTGGGGTGAGATCCGGGTCACGGGAGTGGGATCTGGGGTCACGGGGGTGAGATCTGGGGTCACAGGGTGAGATCTGGGCGCTGGGGTCAGCTGGAGCATCAGAGCAGGGGAGCCTGCTGCCTTACCTGCCATGACAGCTGGAGAGTGGCAGGTTAGGGGGAGCCCCCCGTCCCCCCCGAGGGGGGGTTTCCCGTGGACCCGGTT
>NW_011247166.1:0-559 GCF_000146605.3 Meleagris gallopavo
ATACCTTTTCCCACCTCCAGCAATCTCCCCCAAGGTGCAAGTAGGCCACACCACCTGGGTCCTACCTGCACCTTCCACGGCCATTTTATTCTATGGGTGCCTGGATCTAAATTCTCAGGGGCAGGGAGCAGAAGATGATTTTCATTACCAATCTGGGGTCTTACCTGATGATCAGTGCCCGTCATTTGGATCCTAAGCGGGGTGGCCCACGTTGTCTGCAACATTCTCAGGGCACTGGGTCTGCCATCCCAGGGTCTTTCATTCAGGTCCCTCAAGGTTTCATACAGTCATTTTGTCCACCCCTGCAGGGACTGGGAGTCTGTCTTCCAGGCAGCCTTAAGAATACCGTTATAACGTTCAATGAGGCCTGCCCCTGTCGGATTATACGGCAGGTGGAATCGCCATTCGATGTTATTTTCTTCTTGCCCAGGGCAATGTGGTGTGCACGTGTCTGCTGCTACAGATGACCAAAACAGATTAACCTCAAGTTTCTTATTCCTGCAGTGATCAGTCAAAGTCATTCACACCAGTCATTAGCCACGCCAGCTGTGTTCTAGAA
>NW_011247167.1:0-407 GCF_000146605.3 Meleagris gallopavo
CAGGGGTGGCAAGCAATGCAGCAGGAAAAACAAGCAGCGAGCAAGGAGCTGTGCAGTGCAGTGCAGTGCCATGAGGAGGCTCAGCAAGAGAAAAAAATCAGCATCACGGCCAGCAGTTTTCCAACCAGCACAAAGCCCTGGGCTGCATCGCTCTGGGAAGGTCTGCTGTTATGTCAGCCACCGCAGCCCCACATCAGGCACCAAAATAACTGCGGTGGTTCAACCCAGCATCACTCGGTGCTCTGTGCGCTGCCCCGTCCCACTGGGATGGAGACGAGAACTGGGAAAAAACGGAGTACAGCACGTGGGTTGAACTCTGGATCTTCTCTAAGAGAGAAGAAAAAGAATGTGCAATAGTTATGACGACAAATATATCCGTGTAAGAATCAGAGCATCGCAGAATCGCT
>NW_011247168.1:0-567 GCF_000146605.3 Meleagris gallopavo
CCCCAGTTGGCTCCTGGAGAAACGCCCCACAAGTGATGTTTGGGGTTCTTCCTACAGGGTGTGAAAGTGCCCCACGGGGTCTGAGGGGTATTTAAGTTTTGGAGGGGCCAGGGGCATCTGAGGGCTCAGATTTGGGTGTCTCCACAAAGCGGATGTGGAGTTCCTCATGGTCTGGGTTTGGGGGGATGTGCTTCACATTAAGGCAAACTGTATGAGGCTGTGGATCCCCTGGGGTCCCCCATGGACAGGGGTTGGGACTCTAAATGGGATCAGGAGGTGTTCCAAGGGTCAGGCTGGGGTTTGGGGTCCCCTGAGCCAGACACTTACCTGGAACTCCATGTCCTCAGGCTCTTCTGCAGGGAAGGGGAATGGGGTGGGGCTACGGGGGGCTGAGGAGCCTTAGAGGGGATCTACTGAGAAATAAAGACATTTAAACCCTTTCCCACCAGGGCTCTCACCTCTCCGTATCCGACATCTGCGGGCAGCAAGGAGGCGGAAGACGACAAAGATGAGGATGAAGACAAAGGCAGCAGTGCAGCCCCCAGCCACTGCCACCACCGGGTTCCC
>NW_011247169.1:0-384 GCF_000146605.3 Meleagris gallopavo
ATTAAGCAAATAGTACTTTAAAGGATTATTTAGGGAGTGGGAAGAAGCTAGTAAAAAAAAGAAATAGTCTACAGGATATAGAACTTGCAAGTTTAGCCAGAACAGACTATGAAAATAGGCACCACTTAGTTTCATCATTAACAATAAGCAGTGACTGCTACTTCATTTTATTGAAGTGAATTTCACTTTTCTTGGTTTGAACAATTGCTTGTGTTTTCATGCATAATTACATACACTGAGAAAGCAATAGAGAACAGCTGACCAGTGGAGTGGTCTTCTGATAAACTAGCTACAGCCCCTTTCCATACACTGACTGAACATGCACATACACACACACACACACACACACACACACACACACACACACACACAACAACTCGTAAA
>NW_011247170.1:0-568 GCF_000146605.3 Meleagris gallopavo
GATGATACGCTCTCACCGGAGTTACAACATTTCATTTCTTCAATTTCATTCTGTTAAAGACAGTGTTTCCATTAAGAGAACGTAAAGGTACTCCACAGGTATTTGAAGAAAACCTAAGGAATGATCCCTACGCTCTTGCTGCTTAAAAGCATGTTCAAGGTCTGAGAAAAAAAGCAAGAGCTAACTGCTGGAATAATTCAAGATCTGCCCGTCCTGTACAGAACTCTGAGAACTCAAAGCCAGAAAAAGCCCAGAGCCAAGAGGACGACAGCCAAGCTGATGAAAGCAGGGCTCTGTTCACACACTCCTTAGAAAGGTTCCCTCTGCATCTCTGAGTCCCCCAGGCAGGGTTTACAGGCAGCAGGTTTTACTCTCACTGCACTCAATTCCAGCACATGTTCAGAGCAGATGTTTTCACTGAGTTATGCAGCAGTTCAGTCACAATGTCTGTCCAGTGCTCGGATCACCAAGTACCTACCGTAACAAAAAGATCAACTGCTCTGCATTGCATGTAGTGACAAAGTTGTTTACCTTTAAAGCGTCCACTTGCTGACAGAGCATCTGAAGT
>NW_011247171.1:0-532 GCF_000146605.3 Meleagris gallopavo
TCTATACACCACCTCCACGTGTCCTTGAGAACTCCACAACTCCAGCAGAAGATGTTATCATATTTAAAGATCTGTTGCCTTACCCCTAAAGCAAATTTGTCCATGATCTTTATTGCAACTTTGTCACCAGTAAGAAGATGCCGTCCGAGTTCTACCTTTGCAAAACCACCTAAAATTCAGAACAAAAATGCTTCCAGTTGAGTGTGAATTCTTCTCTAATATAATGTTACAGGGAAAGGAGAGTACCTAGCATACATTGTGTGTAATGTTTTAATTAGAGGAGGAGGTGATCAGCATAATCAATTCCCAACTGGTTTCAAAATTCAATTTCAAGTTTATGCACATGAAACCTGCCTTAGGGATCTTAGAAGAGCAACTCATCTAGTCTCAGATAAAGAGAGTGCTGAGTCAGACTGTTAGGCATGCTGTTTTTGTACAAAGATCACGCTTACCCGTTCCAATTGTTTCATGTAATTCATAGTACTTGAGTAATTTCCTGGTAGTCGCTGACAGACATCCTGGATTCTGCAAG
>NW_011247172.1:0-373 GCF_000146605.3 Meleagris gallopavo
CATGCGGTGGGTGTTTTTTAAGGGCATTGTGTGCATCCTTGTTTTAAATTATGTTCTGCGTCTCTTCTGATTTCATTTTGCAGCCTGATGGAGTTGAAGGATTGCCTGGGCTCCTCCAGTCAGTGGTGTGAGATGTGTCCAGCAGGTAATGAACACGGTGCACCCCATGTTGGTGCGCTGCTTGTATGCAGGTAGGTTTGCGATGTGATCCGACTACCCCCATGCTGACCATCCACAGCTAGATCAAGTTGCTCAGAGTCTGAGCCAGGCTCACCTTGAAAGGGCCAGCACATCCACCATGTCTCTGGCAACCTGTGCCGCTGCCTCAGCACCCTCACTGTACAAGACATTTTCCTTAGATTTCACCTCCATT
>NW_011247173.1:0-438 GCF_000146605.3 Meleagris gallopavo
ACACGAACCCAACGATGGAACCCCTCTCCTGTAAGCAAGGAGAGCTGGGCTGTTCAGCCTCCTGGAGAAGTGAAGGCTCCAAGGGAACCTGGTAACAGCCTTTCAATACCTAAAGGAAAGAACAAGGGAAAATGGAGATGAAATCTAAGGAAAATGTCTTGTACAGTGAGGGTGCTGATGCAGTGGCACAGGTTGCCTTTCAAGGTGAGCCTGGCTCAGACTCTGAGCAACTTGATCTAGCTGTGGATGGTCAGCATGGGGGAGTCGGATCACATCGCAAACCTACCTGCATACAAGCAGCGCACCAACATGGGGTGCATGATGTTCATTACCTGCTGGACACATCTCACACCACTGACTGGAGGAGCCCAGGCAATCCTTCAACTCCATCAGGCTGCAAAATGAAAATCAAGAAGAGACGCAGAACATAATTAAACA
>NW_011247174.1:0-451 GCF_000146605.3 Meleagris gallopavo
CAAGTGGCACAGCATTTAGAGGGAAAAAGCTTATGACTGGACCTAAAGAAAACAAAATTGAATAGATTTTTATAAGAGAAGTCTGCAATAAGAAATGCTCATATTACCTTCTGAGGCTTTAATGATCAAAATGATAGAATAAAATTCTGAAACATCCATTGGTGCCAGCATTTTAAGAGGAATCTATGTATTTGACCCAGAGGCTTGAGAGATTGGGACAAACAGAGGCAGCATAAATAGTTCTTTTAAAAAGCATCTCACTGATGATAGAAGCCTCTAGGGAGAGTTTAGTGAAAGCTTATATGGATATATTCCAGTGTCCATAGAAAAAGAATACTTCAACAGAGTTCATTGGAAATGGGACAGAATCAATCTTTTCTTTTTTTTTTTTCTTTAAAGGTAAAAAGTAACTTTTCAGGTTGTTGCATACATGAGCAATACATACTGCCAG
>NW_011247175.1:0-460 GCF_000146605.3 Meleagris gallopavo
GTGTGTCAAGCCTAAGTTATTCATATCAATCACACCTGTAACAAGTCTTGAACATTGAGGGATTTTAATTTCAGTGTTCAACTCATCTCTTCGCATCTAATGAGCAGCGAAGGAGGTAGAACTGAACTCAAAATGCTGATTTACAAAAACATGGTAACTACTAGGGAACACAAAGTCTCCAAACTGCACCTCAGATTTGGTTTGGTTCAGCTGACTGTAGCAGAGAACACCAAACACAATGGGCATGAGAAGTTAATTTCAGCTGTGACATTCTCTGCTGTGAAAAAAGGCACACAAAGTGTTTGTCATATCTAAAACATGTGCTGTTCCCTTGCTCTGCCATGGTAATAGTGCTTAACACAAACTACAGATCTTCAGCACACACTGGCATGTAGCAGCAGTCCTTCACAGTTAAAGACTGATATGTCTTCCTTCCAGCTTCAAACCAATAAGATGTTTT
>NW_011247176.1:0-451 GCF_000146605.3 Meleagris gallopavo
CGTGAACACCCTTGTGCCAGCCCAGTGTCCAGCGACAATTACGCTTATCAGCAATATTTTGCCTACCTGTTTTTACTGACAGTGAGGCCCTCCCAGTCCCACTGAGCTTTGGCCTAGGTGGCCTGGGGCAAGGCTGACCGCTGCAAGCCTCACTTCCCTTGGCTCCAATTTCCTGGCGGAAGAAACCGCTGGAAGAAACCATATTTTCTCCCATAGTTAATTGACTCTTGGGCAACCTCCCCCACGTCCATCCTTTGTATCCTGACTGCGGATGGTTAGAGGTTACAGTTTCTTCTAACACTGCCCGGCTTCTTTCTCCCTGAGACATAGCCTGTATCTTTCCTCGCAGCTGTGTGCCTGTGGGTTTCAACGATTCTGGAAGCCCCCCAGTTAAAGCAGGCATCCTCTCAGGATCAACAGGCATCATCACAGTGATTCATGGTGTGGCCGC
>NW_011247177.1:0-412 GCF_000146605.3 Meleagris gallopavo
CATGAGCTGGATACAGGTGGGGCACATAAATGTCAGAGTAAGCCATGTGAGGCTGGGGATCGTTTGTGGGCCTGATGGGAAGGGTGTGGGTCTGCATAGTGATGTTCCCCGTGGGCCCCAAAGGGTGAACTGGGATTTGAAGTGGGTCCACTGACCCAGACACTTACCTGGAACTGCACTGACTTGGGCATTTCAGGGGTGACACCTGCATCAAAAATGGGGAGGGGGAAGGTGGGGGTTATGTGGGATCTCGAGGGACAAGTGGGGGATCCATAAAGATCTGTAAGGGATCAAAGGACAGAGAGGGAACACCTTGGTGGATCTGTAGGGAACAGAAGAGGACACTTGGGGGCATTTCAATTAGGGGATTAGGAAAGAGGAAGGCAGAGCACACTTGAGGGCATCGATAGGG
>NW_011247178.1:0-425 GCF_000146605.3 Meleagris gallopavo
CACAAAGGCTGCAGACACCCACAGTCACTGCCGTGCTGGGAGCTGATGTCTCTGGGCCCAGTGCACAGCAGCTTTTCCTTCAGGGCTCTCACGCCTCCGGACAGCAAACCTCTGCTGCCAAAGCATCCTTGGGACAAGGAAACTGTGCCGTAAGGCACAACACTGCCTCCTCTGATTGTACCTGTAAAGCATAAGCAAAGCCACACCGTGTCTTCCCTCGAGTGCCGCCATTGCTACACAGACTGCTATCGCTGCACAGATACCAACTGCCATCGGCAGCCTGACCACAGCATGAGGGGCCGGGCCCAGGCGGCCCACAGGGGCCGAAGCCAGAGGGGCCTCCTTAGGGCCCAGGCCCCACAAACTCTGAAGGGCAACCCTTAACCCAAAAGGGCACACACAGGCAGGAGCAGACACAGCTTGAA
>NW_011247179.1:0-343 GCF_000146605.3 Meleagris gallopavo
AGATGCTTTGGGATGCTTTTATGGCTGCACAGTGCCTCAGGAAGCAGTGACACCTGCCAGCTAAATAAAAGCTGTCCCTTAGATGCTGTGCTGTACAGCTGTGGAGCCACAGTGCTCCACAACAGCTATAATGTGTCCTGAATTAAAAAAAAAAAAAAAAAGCAGGTGCCTGCATCAGATGTCTGTGGCTGAGAGGCTCTTCCAGAAGAAGAAGAAGAAGGCAGCAGCACCTTATGCTCACACTGCAGTACAGATGCTACAGGAGCAGAAACAAACTGGAAGCTCGTGGGTTCCTCCCGGGAAGGCAAAACTGCACAGAGATGCACCAGCTGTGTTTGGCAGT
>NW_011247180.1:0-395 GCF_000146605.3 Meleagris gallopavo
CTATCCCGTGGGCTCGGGTGTTAGAAGGTAAGGGGGCCTCTGAGAGCTGGTCAGCATTTTAAACAGCTCTTCTTCCAAGCTCAGGATCGGTGCGTCCCTGTGAGCAAGAAATCGGGAAAAGGTGGCAGGAGACCTTTGTGGATGAGCAAGGAGCTCATGCGCAAGCTCAAAGGAAAGAAGAAGGTCCATGAAATGTGGAAAAAGGGTCTGATCACTTGGGAAGAATATAGGAATGTAGGCAGGGCCTGCAGGGATGCAACGAGGAAGGCTAAAGCCCGTCTGGAATTGAATCTAGCTAAAGTGATAAAGGATAAATAAAAAAGGCTTACTTCAAGTATGTTAATAGCAAAAGGAAACTAGGGAGAATGTGGGCCCCTTACTAAGTGAGGGGGGGT
>NW_011247181.1:0-325 GCF_000146605.3 Meleagris gallopavo
AGTGCCCTGTCACCCTCACCGTGAAGACGTTCTTCTGCACGTTTGTGCAGAACTTCCTATTTTGGCCGTTTCCCGTTGTCCTATCACCACGCACGGCTGGAAAGAGCTAGGCCTTGTTCCTTTGCCTCCGTCACCTTAGATAGAGACATTGATCAGATCCCCTCTGCGTCTTCTTTTCTCAAGACTGAACAGAGCCAGGTTGCTCAGCCTTTCCTCATAAGAGAGGTGCTCCAGGCCCTTGATCATCTTCGTGGCCCTCGCTGGACTCTTTCCAGGAGATCCCAACCTTTTTTTTGACCGGGGAGCCCCGAACCGGGCGCAGTAC
>NW_011247182.1:0-387 GCF_000146605.3 Meleagris gallopavo
CAGATCATCTTTGAGGGGTATCTTTCTTTTACAGCTAACAACATCTGCTTCCAGAGGGTAAGGCCTGGTTCTGGCATGTACTAATACCTCTGTCAATGGCTGAGTCCCTAGCAATGCCACCCAGTTGGCGAGCTTCTCTACTATCCAGCCACACACTGTTGGCCCCATTGTCCCAACATCGAAGTAACCAAGTGGCAATAGGCTCATTTGGGTGACATGAAAAGTCTTTTCTCAGACTTCGAATTTCATTCATTTTTCAGAGATCGATCAACAATGGTAACGATATCTTGCTCACCTCTTACTCTTTTCGGGACTTCTTAGTTGCCCCTTCATTTGGGCGCCGGTGACCGTGGTCTTACTGAGGGCCCCTCCCCTGGACTTAGGGGT
>NW_011247183.1:0-346 GCF_000146605.3 Meleagris gallopavo
AAAGAAGACTGAGAAGGGACCTGATCCAGGTTTATAAATATCTGAGGTGTGGCAGCCATAGTGGTGAGGCCAGTCTCTTTTCAGTGGTACGTGGAGACAGGACGAGGGGAAAATGGACATAAGCTGCAGCATAGGAAGTTTCGCACGAATGTGCGTAAGAACTTCTTCACAGTGAGGGTGACGGAGCACTGGAACAGGCTGCCCAGGGAGGTTGTGGAGTCTCCTTCTCTGGAGATATTCAAGTCTCACCTGGACACCTACCTGTGCGACCTGGTGTAGGGAACCTGCTTTGGCAGGGGTGTTGGTCTCAATGATCTCTAGAGGTCCCTTCCAACCCCTACAATTC
>NW_011247184.1:0-463 GCF_000146605.3 Meleagris gallopavo
TGGAGACAAGCCGTTCCGTAGGGAGCGCTGGGTGATGCTGACTGACGCCATCCCTTGTGAGCGTGCTCTATAGAAAGCTGCCCTCTGTGGGAGCGAGGAAACGAAACGCGGTGATTCAATACTGCCGGGTTGTTACGGGGTTCCTGCAGTCTGGGATTCTAGTCTGAGGATTGCATGAGGACGCTACGAGGATAGCAGCTCCTGTGAGTGTAAGTTCTGTTATGTCAGATTCGGTGATTGGTTCCCAGTTCCAGATTCTTTGATTCTGTGATGATTCTGGGCTTCAAATGTGTGGTGGTGACTCTGATTCCTCACTAAGAGTACAGACCCCCAGACTTGTTAGCTACGCAATACGATGCATTTCCTACATCCACCCCTCGTGCACAGTGTGTGGCGATAGTTCTGAGTGCCTGACAACCAAGCAAATCAATTTCTGTAGCTTATTTAAATTATATATATATAT
>NW_011247185.1:0-362 GCF_000146605.3 Meleagris gallopavo
ATTTTGCAGCCTGATGGAGTTGAAGGATTGCCTGGGCTCCTCCAGTCAGTGGTGTGAGATGTGTCCAGCAGGTAATGAACATCATGCACCCCATGTTGGTGCGCTGCTTGTATGCAGGTAGGTTTGCGATGTGATCCGACTCCCGCATGCTGACCATCCACAGCTAGATCAAGTTGCTCAGAGTCTGAGCCAGGCTCACCTTGAAAGGGCCAGCACATCCACCATGTCTCTGGCAACCTGTGCCACTGCCTCAGCACCCTCACTGTACAAGACATTTTCCTTAGATTTCACCTCCATTTTCCCTTGTTCTTTCCTTTAGGTATTGAAAGGCTGTTACCAGGTTCCTTGGAGCCTTCACTTCT
>NW_011247186.1:0-450 GCF_000146605.3 Meleagris gallopavo
AGGAGAGACCCGAGGCCGACCCCTGGGATTCTGGAGTCGGGCATACAGAGGGTCTGAAGAGTGCTACACTCCAACTGAAGAAGGAGATCTTAGCCGCGTATGAGGGGGTTCGGGCTGCTTCCGAAGTAATCGGTACAGAAACACAGCTCCTTCTGGCACCTCGACTGCCAGTGCTGAACTGGATGTTCAAGGGAAAGGGTCCCTCCACCCATCATGCTACTGATGCCACTTGGAGTAAGTGGATTGCGCTGATTACGCAGCGAGCGCGGATGGGGAATCTCAACCGTCCAGGAATCCTAGAGGTGATCATGGACTGGCCTGAGGCAAAAAGTTTGGAACACCGGCAGCAGAAGAGATATCACGTGCTAAAGAGGCCCCACCATATAATGAACTACCAGAAAATGAGAAGACATACGCCCTATTCACAGATGGATCATGTTGTATTGTGGG
>NW_011247187.1:0-418 GCF_000146605.3 Meleagris gallopavo
TTCATTCCAGTCTATTATGAAAAGCAAGCACAGAATTTCTTAACAAAAGTATGAAATTTTTGTCAGTTTTTGGAGGAATTTTTCAGACTGAGATTGCTAAATAAGCCAACTGTAGCAAGAGTAATTTTTAAATATTTCAGTAGCTAGTAACTGTTTGTTCTTAAATATGCAATAGTTTCTTCCTGACATAAATCCTTTCAACAGTGTTTTTACACTTAATTACCTCACTGCCTTGTGTCCCAAAGAGGTGGTAAATCAGAGTGGAAAACTGGTAGATTGGAGTCCCGCATAAAACTTATACAACTGCAGAAGAATAAAAACATGATCTTTTTTAATAATCAAATGAATTAAATGTCAGATAATGCATAGGCAGCCAAAAACATAACCTACTAAAATTGGCAAATAGCTAGAGGTCTTG
>NW_011247188.1:0-479 GCF_000146605.3 Meleagris gallopavo
TTCCCCTCGTCCTGTCTCCACGTACCACTGAAAAGAGACTGGCCTCACCACTATGGCCGCCACACCTCAGATATTTATAAACCTGGATCAGGTCCCCTCTCAGTCTTCTTTTCTCAAGGCTAAACAGACCCGAGTTTACTTAGCCTTTCTTCATAGGGGAGATGCTCCAGGCCCTTCACCATCTTTGTGGCCCTCCGCTGGACTCTTTCCAAGAGATCCCTGTCTTTTTTGTACTGGGGAGCCCAGAACTGGACACAGTACTCCAGATGAGGCCTTACCAGGGCAGAGTAGAGGGGGAGGATCACCTCCCTCGACCTGCTGGACACGCTCTTTTAATGCACCCCAGAATGCCATTGGCCTTTTGGTCCACGAGGGCACACTGCTGGCTCATGGCCAATCTGTCGTCCACCAGGACGCCCAGGTCCCTCTCTGCAGAGCTCCTCTCCAGCAGCTCATCCCCCACGCCTGTATTGGTGCAT
>NW_011247189.1:0-620 GCF_000146605.3 Meleagris gallopavo
AATATTTGGAAAGAGCTGAAGAGGCCTGGAGCACACTGAGGAGCTGTGAGAAGGCACTAGGGTGCTGTGAGATGTCTCTTGGTCTCCCTGCAGCACACACAATTGCTCTGGGGCACGTCTGGATGTCTGCAGAGCAAACTGTGGGGCCCTGAGAAACCTCTGTGGCACATTAGGGGGCACTGGAAGCCAGAGGTCAACAGGGGAGCCCTTGGGCAGCCCTTGGTAAGGCTCAATGGGGCCTGGAGTGTAGGAGCAGCTCGTGCTGGTTGCACCTGCTTGGCTGGGAGCTGCTTGGCTGGGAGGTGATGCCTTGGTTTACTTAATTTAAGTACCGGATGATCATTAAATAACACTATTCAACATTCGTTAGAGATTATTTTTTCCCAAAGTTCTGTCACGCAGCTGTTGCAGCTTTGCTAAATAGGCTGAGTTTATTCAAAATGCCACTGCTGCTCCTAAAGCACTCGAAGTGCGTTTGGGGGGGAGTGATAAAAACGGCTCTGACAGACTCATCGTTAAGATGCGTTAGGCGCCAATCCAGGCCTCATGGGTTGGGCTGCATAAATTCAGTTTCACCACCGCATTGCGCCTCCCTTCGGCGCTGGAGCGGAGCCGGAGAC
>NW_011247190.1:0-399 GCF_000146605.3 Meleagris gallopavo
CCTGGGCCTTGGCTGTGCCCAGCAAGGAGCACTTACAGGAGCCCGTGGCCTTTGCAGAGGTGGCCGTGTATTTCAGCAGGGAGGAGTGGGCGCTGCTGGACCCTGCGCAGCGAGCGCTGTAGCAGGCTGTGATGCTGGAGACGTAGCAGTGCGTGGCCTCGCAGGGTGCTCCTTCCTCGAGTCCTGTTACTAACCCTGATAAGAGGAGCAGATAACAGACAGAGGGATCTGACTTTCTGCAGGGAGACAGCCACCTGCATGACCTGTATTATTTTTCCCAAGGAGGTGCAGCAATGGGACATATCAGTATGGGAGGAAAAGGAAGGTTTCACCAGAACTGTAGTGATGAAAGGATTGGCACGATAAAAAGGTAGCTATAAAGGAATGGAAGAGTATTTT
>NW_011247191.1:0-447 GCF_000146605.3 Meleagris gallopavo
TGATGCAGTCACACTTCTGTGTGTGAATTCTGTGCTTGATTAAATCCAAACAAATCTCTATGCCACGATGAGCAAAGCATGCAATCAACCAAACGAGGTCAAAATATTCTTTCTCACCCTTCCCTTCCCTTTCCTGCACTTGAAGCAGCAACCCGCTGATCATCGGGGGCTCAGTTTGCCATCAGAGATTGTCAGTGGTCATCTGAAGGCTTTGTTGGCTGTCAGAGGGCTCCACTGATCACCAGAGATCTTCACTGACGGTCAGAGGGCTTCTTGAATCAACAGAGGGTGTCATGGGTCATCAGAGAGGAGATTTGAGGTGCCTAAGGGAGGGGATTTGGGGGACTCCATGTTGGGTGGTGATGGAGGGGAACGGGGACGTGAAGGAGAAGGGCTGAAGCAGATCCAAGTGAGGGGCAATTGGCTGCGATAAGGGAGGGGGTAACG
>NW_011247192.1:0-392 GCF_000146605.3 Meleagris gallopavo
AAGGGCCAAGAGAACATGGAAGGAAATGCCAAGGATGACGGCCCAGACAATACGGCAGGGAACGCCAAAACTGAATGCCGACATGAATGTGGCAACACAAAGCCAAGGGGAATGGCCAAGAGAATGGGGCGAAGGAACACAAAAATAAGGGAGGACGAAGAGAATGTAATAGTGAAAACAGTGCAAGACCAGAGACAAGCAAGACACAGAACAAAGAGGATAGGCAGCCTTCTGTGGGCACCATGAAGCGCAATTCAGAGCTCTGGGGGAACCCTATTGTGCCGGGCTCTGGAATGGGTAAACGCTGGCGGGTGTGCATCGCCCTTACCTGCTGGGCGGACAATGACCAGTCAGCAAAGTGAGGTTCCGGGGCATGCCGCGAAACGCAGATT
>NW_011247193.1:0-517 GCF_000146605.3 Meleagris gallopavo
TGAAATCAAGGCAGTTTTTGCGAGATAGGTTTTTGGCCTATAATGTTGTTAGTTACCAAGACCTGAAGAAACAGATGTGACCCTTACAACTCCTAATGGATCTTTAGACTACATCAGATCATTTAAAGAGTCCTTTCATTCTGTTCTTCAGATGGTGACGACTGAGGATTCAAGCATCACCAGAGGTAAGAAGTTAACTGGGCCCAGAAGGTGGGAATGCTATAAGCAAAATCAAAGTGTGCAGTAGATTTCTTTTCAAAAACTGCTGTTGTCTCTCTCAGCTGCTGGACAACAAATGTGTGAGACTTGCGAATGCCTAGGCACTTCTGTCTTATACCAAAACTGCTTGCCAGACTGAAACTGTAAAATTAAAACTGGAAGATTCAACAACAAAGCAATCATCAGTTCATAAGGTAGCTACCAACACAGGAAACGTATGACTTTTCAAAACGTCACTGCAAGGAGTGATAGCACAGACTTGTTTCCCCCAGATCTCCTATATAGTCTCCAACTCAAC
>NW_011247194.1:0-465 GCF_000146605.3 Meleagris gallopavo
GAAGGAATGGCTGAGATATAGGTGAGCTCGGATTGGAAATGCAATCCAAGGGCTGCACAAATGTGGGACAGTTCTGAGCGTAAGGAAAGGCATCTGCTGGGTGAGGGCTTTGCTGGGTGAGCATCACCCTGCTGAAGAGCAGGCAGCTGTTGTCTTTGCAGACAGCCACATCCATGGGGATTGGGAGCTTTTTCTGCCTTCCAGCTCTTGGCTGCTGCTCTGAGAGTGAAGAGAGAAGAACCGGAGAGAACCACCAGCAGAAAGGATCCCCTGCGCGGCTTCTGAGCCCTTCCAGACAAACCAGCTGGATTAGCGTGGCCTGTGACCTGGGTTTGGAGTTAACCCAGCAGGCTGTGCCCAAGCAGAATGACCTGTGGGCACAGCGTCCAGCAGGTGGAAGGGACCCAACAGCTGCAGACAGCAGCAGCCTGAGCAGCTCTTGAGGGAAATCCTCACTGCGAACAA
>NW_011247195.1:0-510 GCF_000146605.3 Meleagris gallopavo
TTGGTCACAACAGCCCCAGGCAACCCTACAGGCTTGGGGAGGGGTGGCTGGAAAGCTGCCTGACGGAAAAGGTCTTGGTGTACTGATGGACAGTCGGCTGAATATGAGCCAGCAGTGTGCTCAGGTGGCCAAGAAGGCCAGTGGGATCCTGGGTTGCCTTCCAAAGAGCGTGGCCAGCAGGTCAAGGGAGGTGATCCTCCCCCTCTCCGCTGCCCTAATGAGGCCACATCTGGAGTACTGTGTCCTGTGGAGCATCTTCCTTATGGGGAAAGGCTGAGAGAGCTGGGACTGTTCAGCCTGGAGAAGAGAAGGCTGAGAGGGGGATCTTATCAATGCTTATAAATATCTAATGGGCAGTAGTCGAGTGGGTGGGGCCAGGCTCTTTTTGCTGGTGCCCAGTGACAGAATTAAGGGGCATCGGGTACACACGGGAACACAGGAAATGCCATGCGAACATCAGGAAATCTTTCTTGAGGGTATCAGAGGAGGGGACCAGGCTGGACGCTTTCC
>NW_011247196.1:0-541 GCF_000146605.3 Meleagris gallopavo
TTTTAGCAGCAACCGTAAGCTTTCTTAAAGTTTTTTGTGTGTTTGTTTTACTATAGGACTGAATAGCAAAAGACTTCTACGCTAGAGAACTACAGTAGGGCAGTCTAATTTAAAGAGTTTTATATTCATCTCTTAAAAAAAAGAACGCTTTAAAATAGTGACAGGAAGAGAGCCACCTACATTCAGCCAAACCACTGACCACATGCAGTCAATAATAGGCCTAGCTATTTTCATACACTAACCTTTTTCTCCACCACTAAAAACAGTTTTCTAATTCAGTTTCAGTCCAAAATCCCATAAATGTTACGGATGGCAAAACTGGCAGAATTTCAAAGGCATTGCTGGAATGATATGTTTCAATCTAAGAGGAATAAAAGTATTCTCACTTTATCCTTCATCCAAAAAACACATACTTGTCCAAAACTTCATCCTCTCTACCTTAATCTTCCAATGCATACCAGATGTAAACATCCACTTTCAACCTATAGTGCCATATGTTACAGAAACACTCACCAACCCAATGATGAAGTTAAAAAACAAA
>NW_011247197.1:0-511 GCF_000146605.3 Meleagris gallopavo
CTTTTACTGTTCAAGAAGTCATCTTTTAGTTCCATGCTCTGAGACAACCAGAATAGTGCTCTCAGTCTTTGAAATTTAACAGACAGATATATAATATAAATCCTATAGATCCAGATTTCTCTCGTGCAGTATTACGGCTGGCTTTGAAACCTGCAGCACATTCAGTGAGTGGGGGCCACGTGTTTCCCACATAGCTGGATTTGGGCTTTGGCACAAAACACAGTTCTTTGCAGTTGCTCTCTTTGGAACAGCACCAACCTACCTGTTAAGGGAGCTTCCTGAAGATTCTGTGCTCTCTGAGAACCATCTGAACCGTCTGTTCCACAGCTTTTAGCAGGCCTCCCATGAGATGATACGCTCTCAGTGGAGTTACAACATTTCATTTCTTCAGTTTCATTCTGTTAAAGACAGTGTTTCCATTTAAGAGAACGTAAAGGTACTCCACAGGTATTTGAAGAAAACCTAAGGAATGATCCCTACGCTCTTGCTGTTTAAAAGCATGTTTTGGTCT
>NW_011247198.1:0-487 GCF_000146605.3 Meleagris gallopavo
TCTGTTTATGTCTGCAGAAATGAACTGCAATTTCAGCTGGTGCTGTCCTTTGGGAGAGGAGCGGCTGAAAGCACATTAGGAGACTGTTGACAAAGCAGCAGATTGAGAAAACTGCAATTTAGAAGCCTCAGGGATGTGTCCAAAGTTTACAGCTCCAACCTTCTTCCTTCCCTACAAAGAGGAAATGGAAATTCCCTGCCTTGTTTCCCCCCTTGCAAAATCCCTGGCTGTGCCCCTTGGTGCAGCGTAGCTGTGAGCCCCCCGCCCAGGCAGCAGCTCTGTCAGCAGAAGGCCCCTGCCCTGCCCTGCCCTGCCCTGCCCTGCCGGGAGCTCCTTCCCCCCACACGTCTCCCCGCAGCGCCCTGGGCAGCTCCCCGGGCACGCTGAGTGCTGAGCCTGGCAGGCGGCAGAGTCCCTGCCCCGGCACACAGCCCCTGGGGCACAGCAGGGACCTGCTCTGCACGACAGCCCTGGGCGCCCGGCTGCA
>NW_011247199.1:0-400 GCF_000146605.3 Meleagris gallopavo
GTTTCTTCTTGAGTATTTTTCCATCTCTTGGTTTATTTGCTTACTTAATTCATATGCTTATCTGTCTGTCTGTCTGTCTGTCTACCTGTTCGCTTGCTTGCTCGCGTGCGCGTGCGCGCGTGAGTAGGCCCGGCCTGGCGCGCCCTCCGTCGGGAAGAAGGGGTCGCGACGGGGTTGCGGGTGGATTTTGCGGCCGGCCACCTGAACTTCCCGTCGCGCCCGCGTGCCCGCGCCCAGCCTAAACGCAACGCTTCAACGCTTAATCTAACCTCGCCCGCCTATCCTAGCCCCAGCCCCAGCCCTAGCCCTAACGTCGCCCTCTCCTGGATGCGCTCCGCCCGACCGGCCCGCTTTTCTGCAACACCCGCACGTACTTTTCTGGTGGTCGTCCCTCCCCCCC
>NW_011247200.1:0-516 GCF_000146605.3 Meleagris gallopavo
AATCTCAACAAGACACCCTCCAAGTCTGGAGCTAGATACTCTCATAATCGAACGAGACAGGCTCCGAGCTGAACTGGAGGATGAGAGCATTGGAACTGACCAACCTGATCAACTACAGGAAGCACCACAATTGATGTCACTTGCCCCTGTAAGAGGACGGAAAATGAAACGAATCTCGACTCAGTTAGAAGAGAAGAAAGAAGAGGAGAGAGGTCCAGAGGAGTGGCTCCAAGATCCACAAGAAGCACCCTAAGTCCAGGGGAGGGCCCTCAGTAAGACCACGGTCACCGGCGCCAAATGAGGGCAACAAGAAGTCCCGAAAGAGTAAGAGGTGAGCAAAGATATCGTTACCATTGTTGATCGATCTCTGAAAAATGAATGAAAATTCGAAGTCTGAGAAAAAGACTTTTCACGTCACCCAAATGAGCCTATTGCCACTTGGTACTTCGATGTTGGGACAAATGGGGCCAACAGTGTGTGGCTGGATAGTAGAGAAGCTCGCCAAACTGGGGTGGC
>NW_011247201.1:0-482 GCF_000146605.3 Meleagris gallopavo
GGCCATGTACGGCCAATTCTCCGGAGCGGTTCAGCGCGAATGCCGCTTTCAACGCGTGAGAGCGAAGGAGTGCGATTCCGATGCCTACAAGTGCGAATTCAGCCTCCTGCACTACCTCCGATTGGGGGCGTTTTCTTCCGAAGTCCTGAAAGGATAGCTCCCCACCTTTTTGTTCACGCTCTCCCTCGAGAAAATAACAACTGTCTCACCTCGGACTTGCAAATAGTCTTATTGGAGAGGGTTTTCCCTTTCTACTCTTTCCTTCTCTGAAGACAGATGTGTAGCAGTGAAAAATTACACTAGTATGAATTGTGGCTCGAACTAAAGCAGAGACATAGTATTCAGAGGTAGGCGTAGTGCATTCTGCATGTAACCAAGGCCAAGTGCAAACCGCTCCTTTCCGATGTGCGCACAGGAGTTCGCTCACTGGTGGGAGGAAAGCAGCCGGCTGAAGTGGCCCGTTCTCGGCAAGCGACAAACAC
>NW_011247202.1:0-322 GCF_000146605.3 Meleagris gallopavo
CTACAGCCACAGAGGCCAGCACCACGGAGCCGGGGGCTTAAAGCCACATCTACAGCCAGACGGGCTGGCAAGCGGCCGCGGAGCCTAAAAGCCAAGTCCTGACAGCTGGCACCAGCCCCCGGGCCTGAAGCACGGCCAGAAAGGCCGGCACCAGGCCGAGGGCCTACAGACAAAGCCACAGCCGGAGAGGCCGGTGCCGCTGCTGTGGCCTAAAGCCGAAGCCAGAGAAGCCGGCGCTGTCCCCGGGACTTCAATCCGCAGCCCGAAAGGCTGACGCCGGCTGCGGGGCCTAAAGCCGGCAGCACCAGAGGCCGGCACCGGC
>NW_011247203.1:0-421 GCF_000146605.3 Meleagris gallopavo
TTGATCAGCTGTAGTTATCTTCTGCAGTGTGCCAAAACTGGAGACTAGACGCAGGGGACGTAGCGTTGACAGTACAGGGCATTTTTCTGTTATATCAACTAACTCTCAGCCCGAGGCACCCATCCGTTACAGTTACCTGCAAGGTAGGCGCTGGTTATTCCCCTCATTTTAAGGTGGGGAGGAGAAGCAGAGGTGTGGGAAGCTCCAGTAGGTCGGGGCTTCAGCAGATCTTCTGACTCTGGGTCGTTGTGCCTTCTCTGTTCTATGTTTAAGAAAAAAAAAAAAAAAAGTAGCGCGTTAGCTCTGAGAATGGCTTTTATCTTCACTGTGCTTCCTTCGGAAGCCTTCCGTCCTGCAGCTGCCCAGCGATCGCTGCACAGGAGACTTATTGGGTTGGATCAGTTATTAAACGCTGAGGGGA
>NW_011247204.1:0-456 GCF_000146605.3 Meleagris gallopavo
GTCGGATCACATCGCAAACCTACCTGCATACAAGCAGCGCACCAACATGGGGTGCATGAGGTTCATTACCTGCTGGACACATCTCACACCACTGACTGGAGGAGCCCAGGCAATCCTTCAACTCCATCAGGCTGCAAAATGAAATCAGAAGAGACGCAGAACAGAATTTAAAACACAACAAGGATGCACACAATGCCCTTAAAAAACACCCACCGCATGGATGCAATTAGCACATAGCCCTATTAATGACAGCCATCCAGCTTGAGATCCTCCAGAAAAGCAGAGCTCACAGCTCTGAAATCAAGCAGGAATCACTCACCCCATTCTAAGGGCTCACCCCCACACCCCAAAAGGAAGCAGTCTCCAGATTCACATGCTGCTCTTACAGCTAGCAGCCCTTCAGTGCACTTGCCATCCCCCAAAAAACAGAAGATCACAGCCCTAGAAAGAAAAAAA
>NW_011247205.1:0-513 GCF_000146605.3 Meleagris gallopavo
GGCTCCCCAGTACAAAAGAACAGGGATCTCTTGGAAAGAGTCCAGCGGAGGGCCACAAAGATGGCGAAGGGCCTGGAGCATCTCCCCTATGAAGAAAGGACTGAGTGAACCGGGTCTGTTTAGCCTTGAGAAAAGACGACTGAGAGGGGACCTGATCCAGGTTTATAAATATCTGAGATGTGGCGGCCATAGCGGTGAGGCCAGTCTCTTTTCAGTGGTACGTGGAGACAGGACGAGGGGAAACGGACATCGGCTGCAGCACAGGAAGTTTCGCACCAATGTGCACAAGAACTTCTTCACGGTGAGGTGACGGAGCACTGGAACAGGCTGCCCAGGGAGGTTGTGGAGTCTCCTTCTCTGGAGATATTCAAGTCTCGCCTGGACGCCTACCTGTGCGACCTGGTGTAGGGAACTGCTTTGGCAGGGGGTTGGTCTCGATGATCTCTAGAGGTCCCTTCCAACCCCTACAGTTCTGTGATTCTGTGAAAATGGTCCGTTATTGTATGGAGGTTT
>NW_011247206.1:0-520 GCF_000146605.3 Meleagris gallopavo
TAATACCACTTGTCTCCCAAGGATAGGACATTTTCCCTACATGCTATGGCAGTTCTGCTAAGAAATACTCCTTTCCTTCCCTAAATGGGACATATGCACCCACAAAGACCACGACTCCGAGAAATTCCTCCCAGTTCCTCCCAATTACACTCCATTACATTCCTCATCATGACACTTACTCCCAGACTTTTGGCATTTTACTGCGGAAAGACCATTTCGATCCAGAATATATGCCATTGGCCCTCACAAACACCGATTGCCTCACAAAGATGTGGCACATCCCACCAGAAAGACCATTTCTAGCCCCCAAAAGATGGCATTTACTCCCAGAAACACCAGCTTTCTCACACAGTCCTCACCTTTTCCCCCCCACATAAGACCTTTTCACCCAGAAATGACAGTTCTCTTAGGAATACCTCCCAGTTCCCCCTAATCTGCTACACCACACTCCTCAGTATGACACTTTCTCCCCAAACTAGACGCTTTCTCCCAGAAAGGCCGCTTTTTCCCCCCAAAGTAC
>NW_011247207.1:0-540 GCF_000146605.3 Meleagris gallopavo
CAAAGATCCCGTGCGCATCACCTTCATAGAGGAGGCTCGCACCAAGGGAGCCTT
Organism: Meleagris gallopavo; assembly: GCF_000146605.3. Taxonomy (NCBI): domain Eukaryota; kingdom Metazoa; phylum Chordata; class Aves; order Galliformes; family Phasianidae; genus Meleagris; species Meleagris gallopavo. The sequence continues at coordinate 55 of NW_011247207.1, forward strand.
CCCAGAAAGGGAAAAGGGCGGCAAACCACCACAACAAGATCTGCTGGGGAAGGGTGGGAGGCCGTGAGGCACGGCGGCTCACACTGCCTGGTCTGTTTCGTCCCTCTGATTATGACTGCTGACTGGTAGTTCAGGCCGGCAGCCATGAAGTCGCTGATTGAAGCCTGTGGGCTGTCAAACGGGACTTTGGGGCACTGGCGTGGTGTCACGGCTCCAGCCCGGTGCAGCCCGGTGCTGTGACTAAGGGGGTGGAGGGACAAACGACCCGTGAACCAGGAAAGGGGAAGAGAGGTAGTGAAAAGGTAGGGAGATGGGCCTAACAACAAAACAGCGGCAACGAGCTCAGGGAGAAAATACTACTTTTCTAAGTATGACGGCGGAATGCAAGATTCAGAAAACAGATGAGGTTTTCCAAAAGCAAGCGTCGAGTCTTGCACCTTGGAAGGAATAGCCGCAAGTATATCAGTACAGGTTGGGACACGACCT
>NW_011247208.1:0-480 GCF_000146605.3 Meleagris gallopavo
CATCAACCCATGCAGCAGCAGCAGCCTCTGCAGCAACATGAAAATGCAAAAAATACAAGGTCATGGCAAAGCACAGATGACCGACCGAGTGTGCAGGAGGCCAAAATCTTGGCATCCGTGCCCGGGACGAGGAAAGGGTAGCTACTGGGCATGCTGCTGCCTCCACCACACATGCACCTGCAGGTCGCCAGCCCAGAAGGAGTCTGTGGCTGCCAGTCGGAACAAAACACCTCTCTGGAGGAAGGCAAAGCACTGGCAGTCATGCCAAGGAGGAGGGAAGGGTAGCTACCGGGCATGGATCCACCCAGCCAGCAGAGCAAAAGCCGACCGTTCAGCACAAGGCAAGAGGCAAGGATGCCCACGAGGCGGGGACCCACCTGGGAAACCGAGAAGGAGCTGCAAACGCAGCAAGCACTGCACAAAAGCCGAGAAGCTGCCTGCACTTCCAGAAGCCTGGAAGGAAAAACACAACAGTCAAGG
>NW_011247209.1:0-549 GCF_000146605.3 Meleagris gallopavo
ATAAAGGCAGAGACATAGTATTCAGAGGTAGGCGTAGTGCATTCTGCATGTAGCCAAGGCGAAGTGCGAAACCGCTCCTTTCCGATGCGCGCACAGGAGCCCGCTCACTCGTCGGAGAAAAGCAGCCGGCTGAAGTGGCCCGTTCTCGGCAAGCGAGAAACACGAGACCGCTGCTGACGGCTGAAAGCGGCATTCGGGGAGAAGCGCGATTTCTCGGCCAGCGACGGCAAAGTCTCCGGAGCGGTTCAGCGCGAATGCCGCTTTCTACGCGTGAGAGCGAAGGAGTGCGATTCCGATGCCGACAAGTGCGAATTCAGCCTCCTGCACTACCTGCGAGTGGGGGGTTTTTTCTGCGCAGTCCTGAAAGGATCTCTCCCCACTTTCTGAAACGCTCTCCCTGAGAGCACTACAGCTGTCGCTCCTCGAACTTGCAATGCCTTATTAGAGAGGGCTTTCCCTTCCACTCTTTCCTGTCTGATGCAGATGTGTAGCAGTGGAAACCTCACTAGCATGAATTGTGCTCGAATAAGGCAGAGACATAGTATTCAG
>NW_011247210.1:0-480 GCF_000146605.3 Meleagris gallopavo
CCCAGAAAGCCAACCGTATCCTGGGCTGCATCCAAAGATGCGCAGTCAGCGGGCGAAGGGAGGAGATCCCCATCCCTCTGCTCTGCGCTGGTCAGGCCTCACTTGCAGTGCTGCGTCCAGATGTGGAGTCCTCAGTGCAGGGAGACATGGAGCTGTGCGAGTGCATCCAGAGTACAGCCACAAACACGAACCCAAGGATGGAACCCCTGTCCTGTAAGCAAGGAGAGCTGGGCTGTTCAGCCTCGTGGAGAAGTGAAGGCTCCAAGGGAACCTGGTAACAGCCTTTCAATACCTAAAGGAAAGAACAAGGGAAAATGGAGGTGAAATCTAAGGAAAATGTCTTGTACAGTGAGGGTGCTGAGGCAGTGGCACAGGTTGCCAGAGACATGGTGGATGTGCTGGCCCTTTCAAGGTGAGCCTGGCTCAGACTCTGAGCAACTTGATCTAGCTGTGGATGGTCAGCATGGGGCAGTCGGATCG
>NW_011247211.1:0-483 GCF_000146605.3 Meleagris gallopavo
CACGAGATGCTTATCCAGGGCAGTAGCATTGTTGAGTTAGCTTTTCCTCATATTAGAACACAACATACTTTGAACAAATGGGCCATATGCTGTACTGTTTGAAAAAAAACAAAGAACAACAACAAAACAAAACAAAAAAACAGAAAAACAACTGTCCTCCTCCTCCCATAGGATACCCACATCTGGGCATAGATTCCAATGTGTGGTAAGTAGGAGTGTAGTGTTTCTTAGCATGCTCATTCAGCTGTTGGCCTCTCATCATATAGTGTGTATAGCTGTTATTCCTTTGTACTATGCATTGTCTGACCTCTCCATCATCTGAGGTAAACATCCTGTCCCATCTGTAAACTGTAAGCAGCATTTCCATTTTGTATATGTTCTAGTCTTTGCTTGCAAAGCTGTATGCAATCATGTATGGTTCTGAGATTGCCTTCTTTACAATAGGTGAAGCAGTGAGCATGAAGCGTATCACTACTCTGCTCT
>NW_011247212.1:0-529 GCF_000146605.3 Meleagris gallopavo
CTCCTAGCCAACAAATACAAAGCTCTGGGTAAGGAAAGTGAACAGAGCATGGATAATATTTCAAAACCAGAAAGGGACAACCAAGTTAGGATGCTCCAAGTAAGGATTCGAGTAATAGAATTACAGAATAATAGAATCATTTCAGTTAGATGGGATGCTTAAAGGTCATCTAGCCCAATTCTGCTGCAATTAATAGGAACACCTACAGCTAAATCAAGTTGTTCAGAGAACGCAGAACTCAAGGTTCAGCCTGGCCTTGAGTGTCTCCAAGGACGGGACTTTCATGACCTCTCTGAGCAACTTGTTTCAGTGCCTCATTACCCTTATTGTAAAGCACTTTTTGTTGTATCTGATCTAAATCTCCCCTTTTTTAGTTTGAAATCATTTCCCCAAGCCCTATCATAACAGACCCTGCTAAATAATGTTGCCTTCTTTCTTATAGTCCCCCTTAATATACTGAAAGGCCACTACCTGGAAATGCTGTTTTGTGGGAAATTCTTTTATTGGAAAATTTTTGAAAGGCAAAGGT
>NW_011247213.1:0-345 GCF_000146605.3 Meleagris gallopavo
TGCACCATGCTTGCTAGGCCCCAAGTGCTCTGTCTGCACAGATCATTTCCCACTGAAAATCATGCCTGCTTTTGGATTGGACCTTAACTGTAGCCCCAGGTTTAAGGAGTGACAACCCCTGTATTGGCAGGAGTTGTAGGAAAGGTGAACCATAGATTTTAGAGCTGGTCTGAAGAAAATGCCTCTCCAGTCCAGAAGTGTCAGGTACTGATTTTTCTCTTCCTTGTTCTCCGAAGGCCCGACCTGCATCTGGGATGCTGGGCAGAGTCTGTGGCCCAGGCAGAGGACTCCAGTTCCACTTCAGCTCCTCCTGAGTAACACCTGAGACACAGCAGCTGTGCTCCA
>NW_011247214.1:0-520 GCF_000146605.3 Meleagris gallopavo
AGACAGTTGCCTCTGTTATATTCTGTGGGCTGTTTCCTCTCCAGGAGGTTGCAGTGGCTATATAATGATGTTTTGGTAGTGCTCTAAAGATGCTTTTGCATCCAAGTGATTTTAGATGAAGAGGAAACATTGAGTGGCCTAATGGAATAATAAAGGTCAACACCCAATGCCATAATTTTGGAGCGTTGCAGTTCAGCAGCTTGTGTATACCTGTTCTTCTGGGTGTAATCTTTACCTGCAGCTTCCCTGGTTCAGTTTACTTCTCAGTTTTGGAAAGCGATGTTTAATATTATTAAAACGTTTTCCAGTGCCAAATGATGTTTGCTTTAAAATGAAGTATTTTTGTTTGGTTAATTTGATGGAACATTCAGATTTAAAAAAAAAAACAAACAAAAAACAAGAAAGCACTGACATGTATCTGAGTGTCGTGTTTACATTTGTTGTGTTAGTAGAATCATCTTGGTGACTGTTGAAAAAACAGAATAATAGTACACCATGTAAATTGAGAATAAGCAATTAG
>NW_011247216.1:0-551 GCF_000146605.3 Meleagris gallopavo
AGACATGCTGAGAACCGTGGACATCTCCAGAATACACGGGAAAAAGAAAGCACACTTTACAACTGTCAGGGAATTGTAACCATTTCTGCCCACCATGCCTGTGAACTGCTTGCTCTGCATACAAAGCTTTGGAGCGTAGAGAACAGTGGAAAATTACCGGGTTAAGGTAGCGTGGGTAAACAGCCTTTCCCCCTCCTGCTTATACGCTCCCTTCAAGTACTGGCAGGCCACAGTGAGGTCTCCCGGGAAACCGGTTTGAACATCGTGTTGTTTGCAACGTTAGCTATTCCATCTGGGATGTGGCTGTTTGTAACACTAGCTATTCCATCTGGGATGTCAGTGTCAAAAATTCAAACCATGTCGCCCGGTATGTATCGTGAGGAATAAAGGAATGCCACTTTCTAACACCACACTGGAGTTAGAGAGTTTTCTTCCCGGATTTCCGATGACAGTTGGTCATTGCTGCGGTGTGGGTGGGCATAGTACGACTTGGCCATAACGTGCCTATTTGCTGTACTCTGCCACAAAGGCCTCGTGCTTTTCTCTGGTCT
>NW_011247217.1:0-476 GCF_000146605.3 Meleagris gallopavo
TGCGGTACTGCCGTCTGTGCACCGTTTTTGTAGCAATCGGTACTTGTTGCTCTTTCACTCGTAGCAACCCCACGGCAGATGGATCTTCTGACAGGCCAGGCAAAATAGACAACTGCTGAACACCTTCTGTGTCTACAGCAGCTAATTCCAAAGGCCCATCGATACCCTTTGGAATCCTTAAAATATCCCCCTTCTGAGGTAATCAATACCAAGTATGCATGGAGCCCCTGGGCCAGTCACAACAGGGTGTTTCTGCCAGTCTTTACCAGTGAGGCTGATTTCGGCCTCCAACATAGTCAGCTCTTGGGAACCTCCAGTCACCCCATGAATATAAATTGATTTTGTCCCTTGGTGACTCGAGGGCATTAGAGTGCACTGTGCACCAGTATCCACCAAGGCCTTATATTTTCGTGATTCTGATGTGCCAGGCCATCTAATCCACACAGTCCAATAAACTCTATTATCCCTTTCCCCCC
>NW_011247218.1:0-350 GCF_000146605.3 Meleagris gallopavo
CTTGCACCATGCTTGCTAGGCCCCAAGTGCTCTGTCTGCACAGATCATTTCCCACTGAAAACCATGCCTGCTTTTGGATTGGACCTTAAGTGTAGCCCCAGGTTAAAGGAGTGACAACCCCCATATTGGTAGGAGTTGTAGGAAAGGTGAACCATAGATTTTAGAGCTGGTCTGGAGAAAATGCCTCTCCAGTCCAGAAGTGTCAGGTACTGATTTTTCTCTTCCTTGTTCTCCCAAGGCCCGACCTGCATCTGGGATGCTGGGCAGAGTCTGTGGCCCAGGCAGAGGACTCCAGCTCCACTTCAGCTCCTGCTAGAAGTAACACCTGAGACACAGCAGCTGTGCTCCAC
>NW_011247219.1:0-437 GCF_000146605.3 Meleagris gallopavo
TGGCATATTTTTGGGAGAAAACAGGTATTTGCGGTATAAAATGTCGTATTTATGCGATAAAACTGGCATTTCTTGGAGAAAATATCGTATTTTTGGGGAAAATACTACTATTTCTTGGAGATCATGTCGTGTTTTGGGGTAAGAAAACTGGTATTTCTTGGGAGGAAAATAGTCATGTTTGGGTATAAAATAGGTATTTCTGGTGACAAACGTTGTGTTTTAGTGAATAAAACTGGTATTTCTGGTGCAGAATATCATATTTTGGGAGAAAAACGCCTATTTCTTGAATAAAATGTCTTGTTTTAGGGGGAAAATCTTGTATTTCTGGGAGAAAAGGTCATATTTCTTGTAGAAATATGGTATTTGTTGAGAGGAAACTGCAGTTCTTTGCTGAAAAATGGCCTATTTTTTAGTAAGAAAGCGGGCATTTGCGGTGT
>NW_011247220.1:0-517 GCF_000146605.3 Meleagris gallopavo
CCCCTGTGAGTGGCAATGTCACTGCGTCCCTGCCCTGTGCTGAGGACACCCAAACAGCCCAATCTCACAGGTGCTGAGGTGGCATCCCGTGGGAACCTGGTGCTGGCGGTGGTGAGGGACTGCACTGCTGCCCTCATCTTTAGCCTCAGCCTCTACTTCATCCTGGATGCCTGCAGCCTCTGCACATGGAGAGACGAGAGCCCTGGTGAGGAAGGAGTTCAAAGCTTTCCATCTCCTACACATCCCCACAAGCATCCCCTACCCGTCCTTTCATCCCCCATAGATCCCATACAGACCCCACAGCTGTACCTTGAGGCCCACACATAACCCCCAACCTTCCCCCTCCCCTTTTTGATGCACGTTTCACCCCCAGAATGACCGAGCCCATGCAATTCCAGGTAAGTGCCTGAGTCAGTGGACCCCAAATCCCAACATCCCTCTTGGGGGCCCCGCACCCAGACATCACCATGGAAACCCAAACCTTCCCATGGGGACCCAGATCACCCCCAGCCTCATA
>NW_011247221.1:0-439 GCF_000146605.3 Meleagris gallopavo
CAGGGGCACTTTGCTCTCGGTCTAAGTGCTTGTCTTTGCTCAGGAGGGCAGGTGGTGAACCTCATGAACCAATGCCTGCAGATGGGGCTTGCAGAGAAAGAGGTCCTGCAGGCCCTGCGTGGCAGCCACGGAGCTGTAGCGCGGCTGCATCAGTGTAAAAGTGCGGTGTGAAGGTGGGCTGTGGCCTCCAGTACCACAGGAGGGGCTGTGCATGCTCGGGTTTGGATGCTTCTGTGTGTGTTAAGTGACTGTGATAGCACTGCTGGGTCAGCTTGAGTGTATGGAAGACAAGTGTGACCTTCTTTTTGATGGAGTCCTGTGAAAAGAGTCCTATGGAGTCTTTGAGAAGTGACCTTAAGCCTGCGGGCATCGTCCAGGAGTTGGGGTAGGGGATGGAGGCGAAGGAAAAGTTGGGCTAAGAGGATGAGGCCTAGGAATA
>NW_011247222.1:0-508 GCF_000146605.3 Meleagris gallopavo
AAACCACTTACCCCATTCCAAGGACCAATAGTCCCCCACACTCTCAAGTGAAGGAAGTAGCTTCCAGGTCCAAATACCTACCAGCCCTTAAGTACGCTCAGGGTTCCCTGCTAAAAAAGAGAGAGACCAGCTCCACAATGGAGGAGAAAAAAAAAAATACACTCACTCCATCACCAAAGAACAAGGCATACTCCAAAGGAAGCACTCCCCAGGTTCACATGCTGCCCCTACTCTTCCCAGCCCTTAAATGGGATCAGGGAGGGGTGGAGCCTGGCTCTGCCCCACTCCACAGCCAAACTGCCCCCAGCTGTGCTTGCAGGGCTGCACCCCGCCCCAGGTGCGGGTTCTACAAAAACAGGAGGGCAAGGGAATGCCCAGGCAAAGGCAAGGGCCAAGAGAACATGGAAGGAAATGCCAAGGATGACGGCCCAGACAATACGGCAGGGAACGCCAAAACTGAATGCCGACATGAATGTGGCAACACAAAGCCAAGGGGTCATTAGGCCAA
>NW_011247223.1:0-517 GCF_000146605.3 Meleagris gallopavo
AATAAATAAATAAATAAATGAGCGAGCGAGCGAGCGAGCGAGCCGATAAATAAGCAAGCAAATAAATAAATAAATAACAACAATAAGTAACAATAAAAACAACATTTAAAAAACAAAGAGACAAATACGCGGGCACGTAAATAAATAAAAAATAAAAAATTGAAATGAACAAATAACGAAATTATAAACAAACAGACAAACACGTGGACGCATAAACGAAAATGATAAAGAAATAAATGAAAATAAATAAAATAACGAAAAAGTTAAAAAATAAAAAATAAAAAAACGAATTAAAATGCAGGAAGAAATAAAGAAATAATAAGAATTTTAGAAATACAAACGAATAAATAAATAAATAGACAAATACGTGGACGCGTATTTATTAAAAATAATAAAGAAATGAAAATAAAAAATAAAAAATAAATAAAAAAAAAATAAATAAAAAATAAAATACATAAAACAATAAAATAAAAACAAAAATAATAAAATAATTAATAATTAAAAAATAAAAAAAAAT
>NW_011247224.1:0-444 GCF_000146605.3 Meleagris gallopavo
GCTTCCTGGAAATTAAATATTGACTGTTGCACTCCAGATCTGCTCTTCAGCTTCTGCAGGCAATTGTACTTTTGGAAGAAAATTCATCTTCAGGAGGAATCTTTTGTGGGTTTCAGGTAGGCAAAGAGAAATCATTGCTAAAGGTTCTCAAAGTTCTAGATTGCACCCAACAATAAATTACTGCACTCAGTGCAGTCTATTAAAAATTATAGCCATGGAGAAAGATTGTTTCTTCACTGAACTGAAAGCTGCTTGTTTTATAGTGATCAGTAATCATGACTACTTTGTATTCAGGAAAGGAAAATACCTGTACAGATACACATAGGAAAATGCAAGTGATACAGCAGGAATTCGTTTTGAAAAGAACTGATAAAAATTACCTAAAAATTCTGAGCAGGATTTTTCAGTCAAGGAAAAAATGTTTTCTGACAAGGAAAATGGAAA
>NW_011247225.1:0-358 GCF_000146605.3 Meleagris gallopavo
TAAGAGAGTAGAAGTTTGGTAATTCACTTTAATGACTGGGAGATCCGTTGCAAATTACTGAATTTTTCAACTAAGTGAGAAACATATTAAAAACACAAATGTAATTTATCACAAAATGCACTTTACTCATTTATTTTGACAACTGTTGTTTAAATTATTTACGTCCCATCATCATGTACTAGTAAATGTACTGTAGTCTGTTTTGTAAAAATAGTAATCAGTGAGATTAGAGTAGCATAATATCTGCTATCACCCTTTACATGGAGGTGAGTAGAAATCATTATTTTGTGCATTGTCAATGCAAAATAGGATTTCAAAAAGGGCTTTCTTTTTTTCCTACTTATTTTTAAAGTTAAAT
>NW_011247226.1:0-469 GCF_000146605.3 Meleagris gallopavo
TGAGCTCTGAGAGAGGTGCAGCCAGGCTCCAGCCCTTCCGTCACACAGCTGAATTGCCTTCACCTGTGCTCCCAGGGCTGAGCAGCTCCTTTCTGCAGGTGCTCAACCAGTGCTTCAGGCTGGGACTCAACAGATCCCATGCATATGTGAAAGATTTTTTGTTTTGTTTTTCTTTTTCTAGGGAGATTGAAAAAGCCAAGAGGTTCTCTGCCCTTGCTCCTGCCCTTTGTTCCTGCCTCCACCTGCCACCAGCGTGCAGCCAGGAGAGGAGGGGCGCTCAGGAGCACGATGGGAGCCCTTCGTATCTGTTGAGTCTCCTGACCTTCCAGCTCTGCAGAGACATCTCGTGTCTCAGTGACAGTCTGCAGCCCCCACACGCCCCCCCGACCCGGCCCCAAAGGCCCGCTGCCTCTCTCCTCCCCCCACGCCACACAGATGGGGCCCGCTGGGCCACCGGCACCGCTGTCCC
>NW_011247227.1:0-523 GCF_000146605.3 Meleagris gallopavo
AAACAGAGAGAGCAGCTCCACAATGGAGGAAGAAAAAAAAACAAACTCACTCCATCACCAAAGAACAAGGCATACTCCAAAGGAAGCACTCCCCAGGTTCAGATGCTGCCCCTACTCTTCCCAGCCCTTAAATGGGATCAGGGAGGGGTGGAGCCTGGCTCTGCCCCACTCCACAGCCAAACTGCCCCCAGCTGTGCTCGCAGGGCTGCACCCCGCCCCAGGTGTTGCCACAAAAACAGGAGGGCAAGGGAATGCCCAGGCAAAGGCAAGGGCCAAGAGAACATGGAAGGAAATGCCAAGGATGACGGCCCAGACAATACGGCAGGGAACGCCAAAACTGAATGCCGACATGAATGTGGCAACACAAAGCCAAGGGGTCATTAGGCCAAGAGAATGGGGCAAGGAACACAAAAATACGGAGGACAAGAGAATGTAATAGTGAAAACAGTGCAAGACCAGAGACAAGCAAGACACAGAACAAAGAGGATAGGCAGCCTTCTGGGCACCATGAAGCGCAATTCAG
>NW_011247228.1:0-480 GCF_000146605.3 Meleagris gallopavo
GCAGCTCTGCTGCCACCTGTTGGACACAATACAGTCATGAAGGCACTGCCCGGTGCGATCCGGGCCTCTTGCACAAACCTGTGCTCCTTGCTCGGAGCACACGGCTGCACTCTGTGCACGATGTTGCTTACCACCAGAGAAGGCTCAGCTACCCAACACCATTTTGGCTTCCATCTTGTCTGAGAACTGCTCATTATGCACAGCCCTCATCTTTGCTTTGGTTTGGTGAGGTGGGGACTGCCATTGCTTCCTCAGTCCCACAGACCCCTTCCCATCCCACACTGCCATGGGGAGATCAGGTTTCTGGACCACCTGAGGACCCAAACATCCAGGAGTCTTTGGGTCCTGACGAGATGAGTCCCAGAGTTCCGAGGGAATTCACCGCTGCAGTCACCGAGCCACTCTCCATGCTATTTCACAAGTCGAGGCAGTCAGGTCAAGTCCCTGGTGAGGAGAAAAAGGTGACAGCACACCTCTTAC
>NW_011247229.1:0-486 GCF_000146605.3 Meleagris gallopavo
GGTGGTTTTAGAAACACTGATGCTGGAGTCAGAAAAGCAGCTGCTTAGCAGTTCTAGCATTGGTGAGTTGAATTGTTAGCATTATGTGCAACCTGAATGAGAAATGCATGTTTTAGAGCCTCTAAACAAGAGCATCAGAGTGTTTTCCTAGTTGGAGACTTTCTGCCATTCTGAATGTGGAGAGCTTTGCTCCACAAGATGCATGGAAAGGCTTGGGGGGAGGGGTGGAAGAATGGTTGACAGCTGTGAATGTTTGCTACTTCTGCAGATAGTTTTTGTACATTACGAGTTTAGCAGTTAATCAATAGCTTAAAACCAAAGTGCGCTGTTTTAAAATCAGCTGTATATTTTCTTCAGTCAAAAATCAAGCAAAAATGCAATACAAAAATATAGAAGACTGAATTTGCTTGCTTATGTGCTTATGGTTATTTTGACTGTGCCTCAAACTTCAGTGTCTTGTCACCGAATCTGGTCAGATGCTTGAAC
>NW_011247230.1:0-386 GCF_000146605.3 Meleagris gallopavo
ACCAAAAAAGTCAAGCAGCCCAGTCGTCTTTAAGGAAACAGTCCACTGAGTTCTCATTGCATCTAGACCTTCAAGGGGCTGAAATTCAGAACAGCAAACTGGAAATGAAACATGAGATGTAAATTTACTTTTGGTGCCAATCAAGGAAATTGATACAACCTTGGCTTGTCAGGATTCGATGTGTCAATGGCAATATGAAAATAAAAATGTGAGCATAGACCAGAAACTACTTGTTTTTCAAAAGAAGAAGAAAGGAAAGGAAAGGAAAGGAAAGAAGAAGAGAGAGAGAGAGAGAGAGAGAGAGAGAGAGAGAGAGAGAGAGAGAGAGAGAGAGAGAGAGAGAGAGAGAGAGAGAGAGAGAGAGAGAGAGAGAGAGAGAGAGAGAG
>NW_011247231.1:0-492 GCF_000146605.3 Meleagris gallopavo
CTGTCAGCGGGCCGAGGGCTGGGGGAGGAGGGGAGGGGGTGGGGAGGTGGGAAAGTGAAGTGCCGGTGACATCTTCGTGCTGCTGCAGCTATGACTCATCAGGAGGGGGGAGAAGGATGAGAGAAAGCGATAAAGAAGGAAAACCTTGACTGGATTGATAGGGAGATGAAAGGGAAACGGTGGCTTTTTTAGGGTGGCACGTTTGGCAGCTGGAGGGGATGGGCTGAGGGCACGCTGCCGCGAGGCGGCCCTGCCTCCATGCCCCTGGTGTCCCTGCCCATGAGACTCTGTCCCCCCTCAGGGCTGCATTGGGATACACACCAGAGAGCCCAGCATCCCCATGGGGACTAAGCAGGAGGAAAGGCAGAGAGCCACCAGTGCACAGAGCCACAAACAGAGGGAGCGGTGTGCATGCGGTGTGAGGAGACAAATCCCTGTGTGCTGCTGTCCTCCCCTATGAACTGCATGCACCCCAAGGTCTGCCTGCCCCTG
>NW_011247232.1:0-375 GCF_000146605.3 Meleagris gallopavo
GCTACTCACTGAGAGATTTTTAAAATTTACTTCTGCTAATATTACTTCTGATAGCACCACTCAAGTAGGAAACATTGAGTTGTCCTATCTTGCTTCCAACTCCACAAGTTTATAGAAAAAGGAGGGAAAAAAATGAAATGACTTGCCAATGATGAGATTATTAGCAAACATTTTGAGTAGTACAGAAGTATTAAAATACTAGACAACGTGTTCTGCTTTAATCAGGACCTACTGTGAATGATTTTTAGAAATCCCAGTTCTCTCTCTTTTTTAAGGCGTTTTTCAATGAAATCAAAATTTCTGAAACACATTGTCTTCAGAATCTGTAAACCCAACAAATCTCCCTTTGTTAATTTTTTTTTTTTTTTTTTTTTT
>NW_011247233.1:0-455 GCF_000146605.3 Meleagris gallopavo
GCACATGGGGCCGCACACCAGAGCCGAGTCGAGGGGGACAATCACCTCCCTCTCCCTGCTGGTCGCTCCTCTTTGAATGCAGCCCAGGATACAGTTGGCCTTCTGGGCTGCAAGTGACACACTACTGGCTTATGTCCAGCTCTTTGTCCACCAGGATCCCCGAGGTCCTCCGCAGGGCTGCTCCCAAGGGCTTCTACGCCCAGTTTGTACAAGCATCTGGGTTTCCCCTTCATCAGGGACATCAACAGTGGGGTTGAGTGCACCCTAAGGACACCAAGCTGTGGGGTGCAGTGACACAGCAGAGGGACGGGATGCCATCCACAGAGACCTCAACAGGCTGAGCAGTGGGCACAAATCCAAGTGCAGGGTCAGTAGCTGGGATGAGGGAACAGCCACCACCAAAACATGCTAGGGGATGAAAGGCTGAGCGTAGTCCTGCTCCATAAGGCCTGGGG
>NW_011247234.1:0-601 GCF_000146605.3 Meleagris gallopavo
CTGCATACAAGCAGCGCACCAACATGGGGTGCATGATGTTCATTACCTGCTGGACAGATCTCACACCACTGACTGGAGGAGCCCAGGCAATCCTTCAACTCCATCAGGCTGCAAAATGAAATCAGAGGAGACGCAGAACATAATTTAAAACACAACGAGGATGCACACAATGCCCTTAAAAAACACCCACCGCATGGATGCAATTAGCACATAGCCCTATTAATTACAGCCATCCAGCTTGAGATCCTCCAGAAAAGCAGAGCTCACAGCTCTGAAATCAAGCAGGAATCACTCACGCCATTCTAAGGGCTCACCCCACACCCCAAAGGAAGCAGACTTCAGATTCAGATGCTGCTCTTACACCTAGCAGCCCTTCAGCGCACTTGGGATCCCCCAAAAAAGAGAAAATCACAGCCCTGAAAGAAAAAAAGAAACCACTTACCCCATTCCAAGGACCAATACTCCCCCACACTCTCAAGTGAAGGAAGCAGCTTCCAGGTCCAAATACCTACCAGCCCTTAAGTACACTCAGGGTTCCCTGCTAAAAAAGAGAGAGAGCAGCTCCACAATGGAGGAAGAAAAAAAAAAAAAAATACACTAC
>NW_011247235.1:0-496 GCF_000146605.3 Meleagris gallopavo
TTTGGTGCGGAACTTCCTATGCTCCAGTTTATGGCCATTTCCCCTTCTTCGGTCCCCACAGACCGCTGACAAGAGGTTGGCCATGTCCCACACTTAAGATATTTATAAACACTGATCAGACCCCCTCTTAGTCTTCTTTCCTTAAGGCTGAACAGACCCAGGTCACCCAGCCTTTCCACACTGGGGAGATGCTCCAGGCCCTTTATCACCTTCATGGCCTTCTGCTCAACTCTCTCCAGGAGATCCCTGTCATTTTTGTATCGGGGAGCCCAGAACTGGATGCAGTACTCCAGGTGAGGCCTGACCAAGGCGGAGCAGAAGGGGGAGGATCACCTCCCTTGCTCTGCTGGCCGCACTCCTTTTAATGCACCCCAGGATCCCATTGGTCTTCTTGGCCATCGGGGCACTCTGCTGGCTCGTGGCCAACCTGTCATCCACCAGGACACCCAGGTCCTTCTCTGCACAGCTCCTCTCCAGCAGCTCACGTCCCAGCCTG
>NW_011247236.1:0-496 GCF_000146605.3 Meleagris gallopavo
GAGATTTCTAGCCCACTTCCAAACGGTGCTTTTATGGCTTTCTACCTTTGCTGCCAGCTGAGTCATATTCAAAAATTCAAGAGCGGCTGGAGAGCGAAAATTAAGTTTCCTTGTTACCCTGAGGAGTCATATGGTAATTGGTCTATGGTTGTTGGCAATGGATTATTTATTTGGAGAAACCCTTCTCTTTACTAGTGAAAACATGCATTCTTCCCGCTCTGGCTTCGCAATACAGTAAGGCTGTGCCCAAGGACCTGTCGTTCCCAGGCATGAGAGCACAGAAGTCAGTGAGGAGCACTGGCTTCTGCAGTGGGAACAATCCCTGGTGTTTCAGGGTGCTTTGGTTTCAGCAGTGTCTTTAGGCTTGGCTTCCACTTAAACAGCATGCTGGGCCATGGGGCAATGGTTTGGCTTTGTTTTGTTTGTTTTTTCCTCTAGTAGGCAGAGAAGTTTGGTGTTTTTTTTTCTTGTATTTGGTTGTTTTGGTTTTGTGTTT
>NW_011247237.1:0-398 GCF_000146605.3 Meleagris gallopavo
TTTCTCCGCAGTCCTGAAAGGATCTCTCCCCACTTTCTGAAACGCTCTCCCTGAGAGCACTACAGCTGTCGCTCCTCGAACTTGCAAAATGCCTTATTAGAGAGGGTTTTCCCTTCCACTCTTTTCCTGTCTGAATGCAGATGTGTAGCAGTGGAAAACCTGACTAGAATGAATTGTGGCTCGAAATAAAGGCAGAGACACTAGTATTCAGAGGTAGGCGTAGTGCATTCTGCATGTAGCCAAGGCGAAGTGCAAACCGCTCCTTTCCGATGCGCGGCACAGGGAGCCCGCTCACTCGTCGGAGAAAAGGCAGCCGGCTGAAGTGGCCCGTTTCTCGGCAAGCGAGAAACACGAGACCGCTGCTGACGGCTGAAAGCGGAGTTCGGGGAGAAACGCGA
>NW_011247238.1:0-303 GCF_000146605.3 Meleagris gallopavo
GGCACTGCCCTGCATTCCGGGCCTCTTGCACAAACCTGTGCTCCTTGCTCGGAGCACATGGCTGCACTCTGTGCACCATGTTGCTTACCACCAGAGAAGGCTCAGCTACCCAACACCATTTTGGCTTCCATCTTGTCTGAGAACTGCTCATGATGCACAGCCCTCATCTTTGCTTTTGGTGAGGTGGGGACTGCCATTGCTTCCTCAGTCCCACACACCCCTTCCCATCCCACACTGCCATGGCAGATCAGGTTCTGGACCACCTGAGGACCCAAACGGACAGGAGTCTTTGGGGTCCTGACG
>NW_011247239.1:0-472 GCF_000146605.3 Meleagris gallopavo
GGAAGGGGTGTGTGGGACTGAGGAAGCAATGGCAGTCCCCACCTCACCAAAGCAAAGATGAGGGCTGTGCATAATGAGCAGTTCTCAGACAAGATGGAAGCCAAAATGGTGTTGGGTAGCTGAGCCTTCTCTGGTGGTAAGCAACATGGTGCACAGAGTGCAGCCATGTGCTCCGAGCAAGGAGCACAGGTTTGTGCAAGAGGCACGGATGCAGGGCAGTGCCTTCATGACTGTATTGTGTTCCAACAGGTGGCAGCAGAGCTGCGGTGCTCCCAAGTGCCGTAACAACTGCACGGAGAGATGTGTTGGTCTCGGTGGAAACAGCAAGGAAGTGGAATCTGCATTTCCCGGCATGCCCGGAACCTCACTTTGCTGACTTGTCATTGTCTGCCCAGCAGGTAAGGGCGATGCACAGCCGCCAGCGTTTACCCATTCCAGAGCCCGGCACCAATAGGGTTCCCCCAGAGCTCTG
>NW_011247240.1:0-507 GCF_000146605.3 Meleagris gallopavo
AATGGAAACACAGCATTGGTAGGAAATCAAATGCATATGGGCAGAATTGTCAACATTGAAAAAAGTGCAGTCCTTATGATAATGCTACTAATTTTAAGAGTAGTAACTTTTCTATTAAGTCTATAAAAAGGCATATGTATGAAAAGAAAATATGGTACAATACACAGCCTCCCAGACTTGGACAGTGTGACCATGATTGCATAAAACTACCTGGAGCAGGAAGAGAGGACCAGATGGCATGCTGAGTCAGATCCATTTTCCATTGGCAACTTGACAATTATACATTACTTGAAATTCATCTAGCAGCCCGAAGAGCCAAAAAAAAATAAAAAAAATAAAAAATAAAAATAGAATTAACAAAAAAAAAATAAAATAAAAATACAGACACTTACATAGTGCAGTAACCCACCCACGGATCTCTGCTTGGCCATGCACCATAGGAGGAGCATGCATGGGATGCAACGCACTACTGGCACCCACGGAATTGTTGCCTACACACTCTGCACT
>NW_011247241.1:0-559 GCF_000146605.3 Meleagris gallopavo
GCCGCGTGCTCCAAGTGCTGCCTTTGTCTCTCTGACTCACAGGTCTCCCAGTAAGAAAGCCTCAAGGGGCTGAATATTGTTCCATCAGGTCTCTGAGGGCTCTTTCACGTGGCCTGGAGAAAGTATTTTGAAAGCTGCTGAATGCCAGCCAGCAGCTCACCTGGCCCCTCTGCAACTTGGGGCCTTTTGTCCTGCATCTGGCTCGCGTGTCACTACCTGAGCCCCTTGTAGTCACTGTAGGTTGCTAAGGAAGAGAGAGGTGGCCACGTGCAATGGGAACCTTTCTCTTCTGCCCTTGATGACAGCTGTGTCCGTAGGCAGTGGCTTGTCGAAGCCTCAGCTTCATCTGCTCCATGAGATCAGGGCAATCCCACAGTTAAGTCACTGGAAGGGAAGGCTCTCTAGGTCTTCCCTTCCCCATTCCCTTTCCCTGTGCAGTTCCACACATGGCTATCTTTTAATAGTCACGGAGCCACTGCAGGCACCCAGCAACTGTTTTCAAGGTGCTCCTGCGTTGAAGAGGCTTGTAAAGCAGTCCCCTGTCACTCCCATCTGAAGA
>NW_011247242.1:0-505 GCF_000146605.3 Meleagris gallopavo
ATTTACAAACACATGCAGTGCCACTAAGATGTAGTTTTCAACTTCTGAAAGCTGCTCCTCTTAGTGTTACAGCTATGTTTGTGCACACAAATGTTTAAAAATAACTGCAGCACAACAGAGACTCTGTATACACACTTTCATTCTAAAGAAAATGCAGTAAGTGAATGTATCTGAATCATCTATGGAAGAGAGGATCCAGAGCTCATCTCTATATCATGATCCAAACTCACAGTATCAAGCATTTGTAACACTTTGTCCTGTTCGCAAGCATCCAATCCATCAATAATTACAACAAGTCTGGTCTGATTCTGAGTGAAGCTGTCAATGGTTTTTGCCATTTTGGCCATCAGCTCCACTTCACATTTCAAAACCTAAGGGGAAAAAAAAAAAAAAAAGAAAGCAGAGAAGGAAAAGACATTGTTATAACACTTAAATCTCAAAAAAAAATGCACCTGATTTCTTTGACAGATTGTTTCCTATCCCAAAAATACTTCAGTAAGTTTAC